>NW_005871098.1:4020243-4084163 GCF_000147115.1 Myotis lucifugus | reverse complement strand
TGGCCAACCACCCATGGCTCCTCCCCCAGGCACTTGCCCCGATCGCCATCCCCCAACCCATTTGGAGGGGGTGGCTGCCCAGCCCACCAACCACAGCCCCTCCCCATGGCCAGCCCCACCCCCAATCAGCTCCCCAACCCCAATCAGGCTGGCGAGTGGGGGGCAGTTGGGAGCAATCAGGCCGGTGGCAGGGGGTAGTTGGGGGCAAACAGGCTGGCAGGGGAGACAGTTGGGGGCGATCAGGCCAGCAGTTAGGGGTGATCAGGCTGGCAAACAGAGTGGTTAAGGGAAATCAGGCAGGTAGGCAGGCAGGTGAGTGGTTAAGAGCCAGAGGTCCTGAATTGCGAGAGGGATGTCCGACTGCTGGTGCAGGATCGGGCCTAAACTGGCAGTCTGACATCCCCCAAGGAGTCCCAGATTGGAGAGGGTGCAGGCCAGGCTGAGGGACCCCCCCCTCCCCCCAGTGCACGAATTTCATGCACCGGGCTTCTAGTCCTATATAATAAAAGCCTAATATGCAAATCGACCGAATGGTGGAACAACCAGTGGAATGACCAGTCGCTATAATGCGCACTGATCACCAGGGGCAGATACTCAATGCAGAAGCTTCTGTCAGCATGCAGGCCCCAGGCCAGCCAAGGTGGGTGCCAGTGGAGACCCCCCGATCACCTTGCCAATCAACCCACAGAGGGAGGTGACCAGCGGTGGCAGCAGGGGGCAGGGCCAGTGGGCGAGCAGGCCGGTGCTGCCCCCCCGCAATCGCTCTGCCGGTCGCCTCCAAGGCAGGTTCCAGCGGGGGTCCCCCAATTGCCCCGCCAGTCGCCCCACAGATTGGCCCTGATCGCTGGCCAGGCCTAGGGACTCTACCTGTGCACAAATTTCATGCATCGGTCCTCTAGTAATTATATAAGTTCTTTGGTTTATCTTTTTTCATTCCCCCAACCCCACATCAAAGTATGTCAGTCTGTTCTATGCCTCCATGCTTCAGGTCTTGTTTTTTTGGTCAATTCATTTTTTTCATTAGATTCTACAAATAAATGAGATCATATGATATTTGTCTTTCTCAGATTGGCTTATTTCACTGAGCATAATATTTTCCAGGTCCATTCATTTTTCCCAAAGGGTAATATATCCCTCTTTTTTTTACAGTTGCATAGTATTCCATAGGGTAAATGTCCCACAGTTTTTTTTTATCCATTCATCTACTGATAGTCACTAAAGCTATTTCCAAATCTTAGCTATTGTAAACAATACTGCAATGAACATAGGGGTGTATATATTCTTTCTAATTGGTGTTTTGGGATTCTTTGGATATATTCCTGAAGTGGGATCACTGGGTCAAATGGAAGTTCCATTTTTAATTTTTTGAGGAAGCTCCATACTCTTTTCCATAGTGTGTGCACCAGTCTGCATTCCCACCAGCAGTGCACTAGTATTCCCTTTTCTCCGCATCCTTATCAGCATCTGTCAGAATCTATAGATATTTTAATGACGTTAATTCTTCCAATCCATATCCATGGTATATGCATCCATTTGTTTGTATCTTTCTCTATTTATTTTTTCAATATTCTATTGTTTTCCAAGTACAGGTCTTTTACCTCCTTGGTTAAGTTTATTCCTAGGTATCTTATTTTTTTGTTGTTGCAATGGTAAATGGGATTGTTTTTTAGTTTTTCTTTCTGAGAGTTCATTATTGCTGTATAAAAATGCCATCGATTTCTAGGGTTTTCTATGTACAATATCATGTCATCTGAGAATAATGACAGTTATACTTCCTTCTTTCCAATTTGAATGCCCTTTATCTATTCTTGTCTGATTGCTGTGGCTGGGACTTCAAGTACTATCTATCCTAATATATAAAGAGCCAGGGTCAATCATGACCTAAACAAGGGGACAGATGACTAATCACCAGGCTAGGGAGCTGAGGGAGTGGAAGCTGGAACAGCAGGCTATGGAGCTGAGGGAGTGGGAGCTGATCAATCGGTGGCAGCGGTGACTGGCAAGCGGCTGGAATTCAGACCTCTTGGTTCCTCCTCCAGGCCCTCAGACTCCAATCAATCAGTGGTGGAGTCAGGGCGAAACTGGGGACTGGCTCCCTTAGTAGTGCTGAGGTTCAATCTCAAGAGGACAGGCCAGGCACCAACAGACCAGGACTGCCGGCATGATCCCGACAGCGCTGCCGGCCTCCTGGAACTTGGCCTCAGGCACTGCGGCTGCTTCCCCTCCCTAGATGCTCCACAAGGAAGAAAGGATACCGCCAGCAGTGCCAGGTCACTCAAGCCAGCCCAGCCCACCCCGCTCCAGATGAAGTATGATCACTACACACGGAAGGAATGTAGTAAAAAACAAACAAAAAAAAGGACCTGCCTCCAGGAGCTCTTGGAAGCCTCTGAGTGCTGGGCACCCCAACTATTTTAGGGGCTTCAGGTGAGTGAGGGATGCAGAGGGGTCAGGAAACCTCCCTCTAGGTAAGGCTGTCGGTCTGATCACAGATCCATCTGTCCTGCCATCTGCCAACAGCCGCCTCCACAGAGAATGGAAGAACAAAGGGAGGGGGCAGTTCTGCAAATCCCAGAGGGAATCTAGGGTCCCAGGTACTCCGCCCCATCTGCTGACACTTTCGGTTTCTCCCCGAGTCAAAGGCGCCACCCAAGAGACCCCAGATGGGCACCTGGTGCAGCCACCGCTCCGCATTTGTCTGTTCGTCTTTGTCTCTGTCTCTGTGTCTGTCAGGCTGTCCCCGAGCTTGCCTCCACTTCTAGAACTAAGCTTCCGGTATAGCGACAACCACGAACTCTCATCCCTTTACTATGGCAGGATACTTGCCCCCCACAGGCTACACCCCTTCACCCCCTCCTCCCTACCCTGTCACTGCTGGGTACCAAGAGCAGGTGCAGCATCCTGGGCCTGGACTGGTGCCAGTGCCAACCCATGTGCCTGCCCCTGCTCCAGGCTTCTTTCTCTTCCCCTTGCCCAGCCCCAGTGCCCTGAGGCCTGCTACTGGGCCTGCTGTCCTCCTCTTGCCACTTCCCGGGGTGGCTTCTGGCTTCAAATTCTTGGTGCCAATTGATCAGATCCTGATTCACCAGAGGGCTGTGGGAGTGGAAACGCTCCTAGGCTGGGAGATAAGTAACTGGTATGAACTGCACTCAGGCAGCTGAAGAGAGCAACTGCTGTGCACATCTGTGCTGCGGAGCCCGCCAGCCCCTTTGTGTCCATCTGGTGGACCCTAGGGACCAAGAGATGGAAGTACAGTCACCACCGGGAACCACCATTGGCCATGTGCTGCAGACCTGGCATCCCTTCCTCCCCAAGTTCTCCATTCAAGATGTAGATCCTGCTGGACCTGTGGCTGTGGCACAGACACCAACTTTTAGGTGAAGACTCTGGATGAGTCCACATTGTGGGCCGCATCAGCAAGCAGTGGGGTAGGGGGTGCTGCTCCAAGAAGCCCTCACAGATGCAGATTAATTTGGCTTGCAGTTCCGCTGGATCTGGATGTGAGAGTGAAGGCTGTACTGCTGTGAGCCACATTCCTCATTGACTACATGTTCTTTGAGAAGCGAGGAGGCACTGGGCCCTCTGCCATCACCAGTCAGGGTGAGGACCATCACCTCAGCCAGAACTCAAGATGGTCACCTGGCCTGGCTTGGTCCCTCCTCAGAGGCAGCCCCTTTCCTCCATGTTCACTGTAGAGGACAGACAGAGATGCCTAAGAGGCTGGGGCCATGGTGCCCCATCCCTACCCTACTCCCCTGGCCTCCTTTGTTATGGGTTCACTCAGCGAGATAGACCACCGACTCAGAATTTAAATTTAAGAGCCTTTATTAAGCTGGCCAGCTGACTACAGGTACAGCACCCTGCCGAAGCAAAGGCTGAACTGCAGCCAGACTACAGGAGTTACAGCATTTTTATTTGCAAAAACCATAAAGTTACAAAACCTTAGTTCCCGACACAGTATAGTATCAGTACCTTCCTATCTATGTGTTTTAGGAACAGAGAGTACAGCATATTGAGAAGGGGCCATGAGATCATATCTCAAGGCCTGGCCTGATGTCAATAGCTTCCTATCTATGTGTTTTAGGAACATACAGCACAGTGTGACCCATCTGGCCAAAGCGCCAGATATGCAGCCCAGCACATTCCCTACTGGTTTTATGTACATGAGTCAAATCATTGACTCTTTTGGGTCATTATTGGGGAGGGAGTTATACTGACCCCTGAGGAATTATTTGCAAAATAATGTCAGTGTGCCTGTTTATAAGATAAGGGCCTCGAACGAGGGCCAAGAGTAATCTCTAGAGGGTCCGAAGAGTCCTGGACTCTCTATTTTGCCTGGGCTGTCTTAAGCCGGGTGTGATGAAGCCACGTTGGGATCCCATTGACCTTGACTGCCGTGGGGGTGGTCCTTTCCAGGTAGGAGTTAGTCCTTGGGTGGCAAATTTCTTCACCCAAACAGAGTCACTAGGTTGGAAGGGATGAACCGGATACATGCAGATCATCTCGGACGTGCTTCTGGTCTGCTTTCTGGGTAGACTGTAAAGCCTGAAAGAACTTGAGTAAACTGGTGAGATGGTAGTTCAGGGTCTGGAAGAGTCACTAGAATCTGTAAAGGCCCCACTGGTTTTAGGGCAGCCTCCAGGGCTGCTTCGTCTGCAGCCTAGTTCCCCCTTGCTTCTGGGCAGTCAGTGCCAGTTGGCCCATCGTCCTTGCTCTGCTCATGTCTGTCTAACTGCCTACTATATTACCTCAAGGATCCTGGCTCTGAATTCTTTCAGGGAAAATGGGCGTTGGATTTCTTCTGTAACTGCTTCGTGCTGAGGAGGGTCAGAAGTTTCTCTCAGAGCCAAGAGATCCTTGCTGTCTGTCAGAGGGACGATGAGGCCTGGGCATAGAAGGAGGTGGGCTTGTGACCTGGCAGAGACAAACTGTAACAAATGGTTGTGCTTAGTAGCAGCTTGCGGCCTTGAGTCCAGCATAGTTCAGATAAGTAAAAATCAACATAAAACTATCTTTCCCTGCTCTCCCTGCCAATGCCTCTCCTTTTTCTGCATTAACCATTTCCTCAGTCCTTATTGTCTCTCTGGCCCCTTTGGCCTTTTTCCTCGTTTATTGCCAGGAGGACCTTTGCCATCCGGGCGTTTAAACCTGCCATCGGGTCCTCCCGATTGTTAAAAATCTTCTGGGCCACCTCAACCAACTCAGAGATTGATTTCCCCTCAAAGCCCTCTAACTTCTGCAATTTTTTTCCGAATATCTAGGGCCGACTGGGAAACAAATGCAAAAATGACAGCCCTCCGACTTTCCGGGGCATCAGGGTCAATGGGGGTATACACCCAATAGGCCTCGCACAGCCTCTCAAAGAAAGCTTCCAGGCTCTCATTGGGCCCCTGGACTGTTTCTGTCACCTTAGAGAGGTTTGTGGGTCTCCGAGCAGCAGCTCGGATGCCCCCCAATAGAGTCTGGCAATACCAATCGAGAGCCTCCTTTCCCCTGTCACTATTAGGGTTCCAGTTGGGTCGCCTGGAGGGAACCAAAGCCTCTAATCTGTCTTGGTCAGATGTAGGCTGCCCATCTGGACCCAGTACAAATTTCGTCCCTTCCGCCTTGACCCTCTCTCTCTCTTCTGAAGTGAAAAGGGTTTGCAGCAGCTGCTGACAATCATCCCAGGTAGGTTGGTGGGTAAAAAACACAGACTCCAAAAGAGAGATTAACCCCTGTGGGTTCTGGGAGAAAGAAGGATTCTGGTTCTTCCAATTGTACAGGTCACTGGTAGAAAAGGGGACATAGACCATGAAAGGCTGCCCGTCTGGACCCAGATCTAGAGGGCCTGCCTGCCGTAGTGGCAACAGAGGAACTGCAGGACTGGTGGATGTTGCAGGGTCCCGCAGGTTCTCCCCCCCCCCCCCCCGCTCTCTGTCTCCATACGCTGTCCCTTGCCTAGTGTGAAGAGGGGAGAATGGAGCCGGGTCCTGAACTGGTGTTTCCGGAGGAAAGGAAACCGGCTGTGGAGGGGGCAGGGGTTCCGGGTCGGGGTATTTAGCCACCATCGGACCTGTAGGTGGGGGAGCATATGGGGGAGGCCTGAGCCCAGGGAGTGCTTCCTCACTTGGACCTTTCAGAATAGGGGGAGTTTTGCCCTTCTGGGCTGAAGCCAAGAGGACTGTCTGTCTCTGTCCCAATTTCTTTTTCTTATTCTGACAACTCTTTAACCACCTTGGTTTTTCAGTCAAAATATCGACCCACACTTGAATATAGGGAATTTGGTTGGGGTGACCCAGCTGGCCGTAGACAACATGGTGAACCCAAAAAGCAGTGGTTAAATCAGAAGTCCCTACGTCCGGCCATCCCACCTGGAAAGTGGGCCACTCCCGTTCACAGAATTTCTGCAAATCAAAAGCATTAACATCATAACCATAACCTGCAGCTCGCTCCTTGAAGTCCTAAAAATTTTTCAAAAAACATTGCAGTGGGGTGCACACAGAAGCAGACGATGACCCCTGACCCATTTTGACAAAGACAAAGACAACAAAGAACAAAGACAACAAACACCAGACAAACAAACCCAGTGCAGCCTAAAGCCGCACAAACAAGGGACCCCGGCCACCGTCGTGGCCGCAGGTCAGGACCAGGAGTACCACTGCATCCAGCCCTCCATATAGGTCCTTCCGTGGGATGTCCCAATTCTAAATTAATGACCGGTCTTCCTTACCTCTCTCGAGAGTCCAGGTGGCTCGGTTTCCGAATTGAAAGTTTTGGGTGGAGTCTCCTCCGCCTCCCTGGGACCCAGGACGGAGACTGGAGGCCTCCTTGGTAGTCGTTCCCCACAAGGATGTGGGGTATCTCGCTGCGTGCCCGGCAATAAATTGGGGAGAGCATCCTGCCTTAAATAGGGGGTCCCTCTCACCCCTGCCGGGAGAGAGCCTCCTGCCCTAAATAAGGGGTCCCTCTCACCCCTGCCGGGGATCTTGCTGGGGGCCTCTAAATGTTATCAGTTCACTCAGCGAGATAGACCACCGACTCAGAATTTAAATTTAAGAGATTTTATTAAGCTGGCCAGCTGACAGGTACAGCACCCTGCCGAAGCAAAGGCTGAACTGCAGCCCAGACTACAGGAATTACAGCATTTTTATTTGCAAAAACCATAAAGTTACAAAACCTTAGTTCCCGACACAGTATAGTATCAGTACCTTCCTATCTATGTGTTTTAGGAACAGAGAGTACAGCATATTGAGAAGGGGCCATGAGACCATATCTCAAGGCCTGGCCTGATGTCAGTACCTTCCTATCTATGTGTTTTAAGAACAGACAGCACAGCGCGACCCATCTGGTCAAAGCACCAGATATGCAGCCCAGCACACCTTCACCTATCGCCCCCACAGAAGGGTATGTATGAGAGCCCTTCCCTTGCTACCTCTCACCACTGTCTCTGGCCATCCCTCAGCACACAGGCATATCGGCTTTCAAACTTGCCCTACTCACTTCCTCTCACCCACTTCCAGGGCCTCTGCTCTGGATGGGGCCTTTACAACAGAGCTGGGGTGGGAAAGGGTAAAAAGCACCAAAGATGGCTGATATGGCCACTCACCTCTGCCTCAGGTTGACCAATTAGTTCAGCCTCAGATGTGACACTCAGAGGGGATCCCTACTTCCCCAGCAATGGCTCTAGGACCTCGGCCCCAGTGCCAACCTCCTCTCCCCCTTGGCCTTCTCCTCTGCTGCAGCTCTGTGTGCCTTACTTAACCACCCCTTCCTTCCCTGTTCCTACAAAGGAGGCTGCATCTTTGTATGTTGTATTCATATAAACTTTGTAACGTTTTGGGAAAACAAAACAAACAAACAAACAAATGATGACCAAGAGAATGCCACAGTCAATGTCCAGAGTCTGGCTCAGGAGAACAGAGAGAAGAGAGAATTCCATAAGTTGGCTGATGTCAAGATATTTCTAAGTGACTGCCTGGTGTGTGACAGTTGTGTGACCGCAGAGGAAGGAGTCCAAGTTTCTCAGCAAAACACCAAGGACTTCTTCTGTGTTCTGAATCTTAATAAGAAAGAACCTTAAATGAGAAGGAAGAGAGCAGTTGGCCCACAGACAACTACGCAGACAGATAGGGCTCATGGCTGGCGAGCACAGTGGCGGTGGCAGGAGCCTGTCCTGCCTCCATGGTAGTGCTAAGGAGCAGTGAGCCAACTGGTAAGGATCAGCGAGCAGGCGGACGGTAAGGAGAGAGGCGTACTGGACTTCGAGAGGGATTTCCATGGGAAATGGGCCTAAGCCAGCAGGCGGACATCCCTGAGGTGTCCCAGATGTGAGAGGGTGCAGGCTGGGCTGAGGGACCCACCCCCCCCCCCCCAGTGCATGAATTTCATGCATCGGGCCTCTACTATATATTAAAAGCCTAAGCAACCATTACAACCAAACAACCTGAACAACTGGAATGACTGGCTGACCAGTTGCTATGACACACACTGACCACCCGGGGGCAGATGCCCCCTGGTGGTCTGTGTGCTCCCACATGAGGGGTGCCACTCAGCCAGAATCCAGGCTCATGGCTGGCAAACACAGCTGTGGCAGCAGGAGCCTCTCCCAACTCCGTGGCAGTGCTACTGAGTGGTGGTGGCAGGTTCAGTGGCCCGGGATGAACATGAGCACACAATACCATCTCAGGCTCCTCCCTGGCCACCTGCCACTTGGCACACTGCTACATCCCTCAGGGGATGTCAGACTACTGGTTTAGGTCCTAAACCTGCAGTCAGACATCATCCGAGGGGTCCTGGATTTCAAGAAGGCGCAGGCCAGGCTGAGGGACGCAGTCCCACTCATGCATGAATCTGTGCACCAGGCCTCTAGTGTTGAATAACAGTGGTGAAAGCAGACATCCTTGTCTTGTTCCATTCTTAAGGGAAACACTTTTAGTTTTTGCCCATTGAGTATTATGTTGGATGTAGGTTTGCTATATATGGCCTTTATTATGTTGAGGTATGATCCCTCTATTCCCACTTTACTAAGAGTTTTTATCAAAAATGGGTGTTGGATTTTGTCAAATGATTTTTCTGCATCTATTGATATGATCATGTGGTTTTCATCTTTTAATTTGTTTATGTGATGTATCACATTTAACGATTTGTGAATATTGTACCAGCCTTGTATCCCCAGAATAAATCTCACTTGATCATGGTGTATGATGTTTTTAATATATTGCTGTTTCCAATTTGCTAATATTTTGTGAGGATTTTAACATCTGTGTTCATCAGGGATATTTTCCTGTAATGTTCTTTCTTTGAAGTGTCTTTATTTGGCTTTGGAATTAGGATAATTCTGGTTCTGTAAAAACATATTGGATGTGTTCCTTCCTTTTGAATTTTTTTGGAATAGTTTGATGAAGGATATGTGTTATTTCTTCTTTGAATGTTTGGTAAAATTCACATGTAAATCCATCCTGTGCAGGACTTTTGTTTGCTAGAAGTTTTTCATTTGTTTGTTTTGTTTTTAATTACCGCTTCAATTTCATCAGTTGTTATTGGACTACTAAGGATTTCTTATTCTTCCTGATTGAGTTTTAGAAGATTGGATGTTTCTAGGAATTTGTCCTTTTTGCCCAGATTGTCCAGGGTTTTTTTTGTGTTTTTTTTTTGGGGGGGGGCATATAGTTGTTCATAGTATTTGCTTACAATCCTTTGTATTTCTGTGGCGTCTGTTGTTATATTTCCTCTTTCATTTATTATTTTATTTTGGGGGGGTCCTCTTTCTTTGTTTCTTGATTAGTCTGGGTAGGGGTTCATCAATCTTTTTTATCTTTTGAAAGAACCAGCTCTTGGATTTTTTTTAAAATTTTTTGTACTGTTTTTTTGTTTTGTTTTTGCCTCTGTGTCATTTATTTCTGCTCTGATCTTTTTTATTTCTTTCCTTCTGAGAAGGTTAGCTTGACATGCAGGCAGACAGGGCAGGGGTCCAATGGAAAACAAAGGCAAGTGGAACATAGGCAGAGGCAGACAGAGCACTTTGACCAAGCCTAATCACAGGAATCAACCATGAGACATAATAAAATGTTTCTGACTCAAAGTGGGTGGTATATGAAACTAGGGAGGGTCTGCAACAATAAGGTGAACTGACACACAGAAACAGGGAAAGTTCAGGTCTATTGCTGAATAAGAACAATCCAGGGAATTAATCAGGTGAAGACATAGATATAGAGCAGGCTTGTAGCAAATATATACACCTAGACTACAAGGCTTGATGGGCAGTCCATTATTGGACCACTGTCCCCATGAGGGGAGTCTGAATCTGCTTGTAATACATTCCACACTTTTGTTTAAATCTTTTCATCTGCATTTTCATTCTTTGGCTTCAAAGTCATGACCCCAGGAAAAAACCTTGGCTCACCATTATAGTTATCAGCTCTGGGGTACGTTGGGCATCTAGCTCTCCACATCAAACAGTGAGCCTATGGAACCTATTGTTTCTTTTGATGTGTCCTTTGTAATTTTGGAGGCATTGCTGGGTGTCTGTCAGCCACGTAATCAGGCTGCTGTCTCCAGCATTTTTCTCTTTCACTTTTCTTTTTTTTAATTTTTTTTAATTAAATCCTTATTGTTCAGATTATTACAGTTGTTCCTCTTGTCCCCCCCCCCATAGCTCCCCTCCACCCGGTTCCCACCCCACCCTCTGCCCTTACCCCCACCCACTGTCCTCATCCATAGGTGTACGATTTTTCTCCAGTCTCTTCCCCCACCCCCCACACCCCTTCCTCCCCCCCGAGAATAGTCAGTCCAATCACTTTCTATGCCCCTGATTCTATTATATTCACCAGTTTATTCTGTTCATCAGATTATTTATTCACTTGATTTTTAGATTCACTTGTTGATAGATGTGTATTTGTTGTTCATAATTTGTATCTTTACCTTTTTCTTCTTCTTCCTCTTCTTAAAGGATACCTTTCAGCATTTCATATAATACTGGTTTGGTGGTGATGAACTCCTTTAGCTTTTTCTTATCTGTGAAGCTCTTTATCTGACCTTCAATTCTGAATGATAGCTTTGCTGGGTAAAGTAATCTTGGTTGTAGGTTCTTGATATCCATCACTTTGGATATTTCTTGCCACTCCCTTCTGGCCTGCATAGTTACTGTTGAGAAATCAGCTGACAGTCATATGGGTATTCCCTTGTAGGTAACTGACTGTATTTCTCTTGCTGCTTTTAAGATTCTCTCTTTTGTCTTTTTCTCTTGGAATTTTAATTATGATGTGTCTTGGTGTGGTCTTCTTTGGATTCCTTTGGTTTGGAGTTCTCTGCATCTCCTGGACTTGTAAGTCTATTTCTTTCACCAGGTAGGGGAAGTTTTCTGTCATTATTTCTTCAAATAGGTTTTCAATATCTTGCTCTCTCTCTTCTTTTGGCACTCCCATAATTCAGATGTTGGTATGCTTGAAGTTGTCCCAGAGGCTCCTTATGCTATCTTCGTATTTTTAGATTCTTTTTTCATTTTGCTTTTCCGGTTGGGTGTTTTTTGCTTCTTCGTATTTCAAAACTTTGACTTGATTCTTGCGATCCTCTAGTCTGATGTTAGAACTCTGCATAATATCCTTTATTTCAGTCAGTGTATGCTTAATTTCTAGTTGGTCCTTTATCATAACCTTGAGGGTCTCACTGGATTTCTTGAGGGTCTCACTACATTTATTGGCAGTTTCTAGAGAGTTCTTGAAAAACCTTAAAAGTGTGGTTTTGAACTCTATATCCAGCAGTTTGCTTTCTTCCATTTCTGTAATTTGTGTCCTCTTTCTTTGTCTGCGCATATTTTATGCTTCCCTGTGTTGGTAGAGTGGCTTTGTGTGCTAGGTGTCCTATAGGACCCAGTGGCTCAGCTTCCCCAATTACCTGAGGTGGACACTCTTGGTGTACCTCTTTGTGAGCTTTGTTCACAGTCTTGTTGTAGTTAAGCCTTGATTGTTGTAGGAATCACTGAGAGGAATTGACCTCCAGACCTATTGGCTGTGAGAATCAGCTGCGTCTACAGTGGGAGAACTTCTGTGCTGAAGACATCCTTATGGGGCAAGATTTGCTTCAGTGTGGCTTTGGTGCTCACTGAGTCTGCCCCCTGAGTGTGTCCCTTATGGATCTGAGGCGTTGTAATCTGGATGGTCCCACTCTTACCACTGGGTACACTGGCTCTTGGATCTCTAAGGAGGTGCTAATTTAGCCTCTGCCTGAGGCTACCCAGCAGGAGCTATGGAGAGATCTGCAGATTCCCCTTCCTTGTTTGGGGTTTGGAGGTGCCCAAATAAGGCCCAGCTGTGAAGCAATGCAAGCTGCTGTGGGGCCTTGGGCCTTCTCTTGGAAGTTCTGGGTCTGTCTGGCCCAGCTGCAGTTTGTTAGGTAATTTTCAGATTGCAAAGGGCCAGGGCATTCATATGCAAAAGCCTCTGCTGCAGCTTGCGTGGGGCGGGGTCTCAGGGGGTCAACAGGGTGGAGCAAGCAGCTATGGCTGATCCTCATCCCTGCCCTAAGGGGCCCCGCATCTCAGTGTCCCAGTAATTGCTGCAAGCACCTTTGAGAGAAAGCCGCCCTCGAGTTCCGAGTTCTGCCTGCTGCCAGACAGTCCACTTTCTCCCCGTATGAGTCTAGGTCCCCAGAGACTCACCCAGAACTGGAGTTCAGAGCAGTCGGGGGCTTGTGGCTCCCTCCCTATTAAAAAAGACAGCAGCGTCCTCAGTCACCAGCCCCTGCCGAGTGCGCCTCCGTACCTCTGCACTCCACCTCCGCAGCTCCTCTGAGTCTCAGTGTGCTTTTCTCTTTCCTTCTAGTTGTAGAATTTCCACTCAGCCAGCCTTCCTGTAGTTCTGGATGATGTCCATTTTGTCTTTTAGTTGTATTTTTGAATTCGTTGTGGGAGGCAGCAATTTCCAGTGTTTACCTATGCCGCCATCTTGGTTTCTCCCCTATTTTCTATAAATACCTTATTCTTCTATAAAAACATCTTTTTATAGAAGCTTACAAAAGTACAAATCATAAAAAAGAAAAAACTAGTTGACTTAAAATAAAGATTTTTGGTTAATGCAAGACACCTTAAACAAAGGTAGACAGGAAAATGATAGTAATAATGTATAAAAACACCAACAGGTAAATACATAAAAAATACAAAGAATTGTCTGCAAAAAAACAAATTTAGTCCAAAAATGGGCAAAAGTTATGAATTGGCAATTCATAACTAAATGGATAACAAGAATATAAAAAGATGTTTTAATTCAACAATAACAAAAAAGGAGACATTTGTAATATTTTCAACAATAAAATAAAATAAATTTAAAAATATACAAATTATAATAATGGCAAAATGCCACTTTGCAACTATCAAATTGTAAAACTTAAAAAATTAAATAATATTAAGGATTTTTTAAGTACAGAAATAAGGACCTTCCTATATCACTGGTTCAACTGTTCTAGCGTGCAATCTGGATAGATTTCGTGATATTGCAACAATCTGCAATCTGCAATTCCATTAATGGGTATATACTTTTGCATAGATCCTTAAAGGGACACATAGGAATATGTTCAGCCCAAAATGGCTTTTGCGGAAAAAAAAATTAGAGGCAAATTCAATTATCTCTGACTACAGGAATAAATAAGTAAATAAAGATGAATGAATACTATAAAATACTACAGAGTCATTAAAAGCCATTAACTACATATACAGACAACCATATACAGTATATTGCTGTAAAACAAAGATGCTGAGATAAGGTTCAAGAATAGAATCTTTAACAATATGCCATTTATATCAATTAATCTCTGTATTTTATAAGGATGAATATATGTCTTAGGATATATAAAAAATATTGGAGTAAGTGCAATGGGAAAAGGAAGTAGTAATAATATTAGGTATACAATAAAAAATTAAAATTAAAAAAAGATGAATTGGGCAGGAATTGTTTGGGATAATGAGCTAAGAACAGAGGAGTGTGATAAACTTAATTTTCTAGTTGAGGTGCAATATCTATACTAATAAAAGGATAATATGCTAATTAGACCAGATAGACCAGAGGTCTTCCGGATGTCCTTCTGGATGTCTTTCCAGACAAAGCCATGGTGGCGGGGGCCGGGGCAGAGGCAGTTAAGGGTGATCAGGCCGGTGGGGAGAGCAGTTAGAAGTGATCAGGTTGGCAGGGGAGAGTGGTTAGGGGCGATCAGACAGGCAGGCAGAGGTGATTAGGGGCAATCAGGCAGGCAGGGGAGCAGTTAGGGGCATCAGGCAGGCAGGCAGGCAAGCGGTTAGGAGCCAGCAGTCTTGGATAATGAGAGGGATGTCTGACTGTGGGATCAGGCCTAAACCAGCAGTCAGACATTCCACGAGGGTCCCGGATTGGAGAGGGTGCAGGCTGGGCTGAGGGAACCCCCACCTGTGCATGAATTTCTTTCAGATATATATCCAGTCATCTGGTAGTTCCATTTTTTACTTTTTTTGAGGAATGTCCCAACTATTTTAGCCAGCAGGACAAAAGTGTGGGTGGTGGGAGAGCCCCAAACTTGTGGCTGGTGTCTGAAGTGGGGGCATTCATGTGGATTACTGCAACCTTCACCTGTGAAGTTTTGCCTAACTTGAGTGCTTGGAGTCAAAAGTCATCATAGATGTATACAACAACAATAAAACCACCTAAAATTTAATAGCAAGATATTGATTAAATAAACAGAATACTTTGATTCATTCAGCATTAAGATGATGCATATATAATGTTATAAAAGAATGATTCTTCCTCAGCCTTATTGAGATATTATGAACACAACACATGTGAGTTTGTTGTGTATAACATGATGATTTTATTCACACATTTATTGCCAAATAACTACCACAATAAGGTTAGTTAACATCTCTATTCTTCATATGGTTACAATTTTTGTTTTGTGTTGATAACATTTTTAAGATTTACTCTCTTAATAATTTTCAAGTACTATGTAATATAATATTGTTAATTATAGTCACCATGCTATACATTAGATTCCCAGAACTTATTCATCTTACAGCTAGAAGTTTGTACCCTTTGACCAACACCTCTCCATTTTCCCCATTCCTGGTCTCTGGCAACCACCATTTTATTCTTTATTTCTTTAAGTTTGGCTTTTTTAGATTCCACATATAAGTGACATCATACAATATTTTTGTTTCTCTGTTTAACCTATTTCAGTTAGCATGACGCCCTTAAGATCCATCCATTTTCTTCTTTTTATGACTGAATAATATTCCATTTCATATACTAATACATAACACTTTTTCTTTATTCATTTGTTGATGGACACTTAGGTTGTTTCCATGTCTTGGCATTGTAAATAATGGTTCAAGTGTTTATATCTCTTCAAGATAGTGATTTTATTTCTTTCAGATATATATCCAGAAGAATTGCTGAGTCATCTGGTAGTTCCATTTTTTATTTTTTTGAGGAATGTCCCAACTATTTTCCACAGTGGATACACCAATTTACAATCCCAACAACAGTGTACAAAGGTTTTTCTTTCTCTATGTCCTCGCCAACACTCGTTGTCTCTTGTCTTTTCAATAATAGCCATTCTAATAGGTGTGAGGGCGATATCTCACTGTGGTTTTGATTGTGATATTGATTATCTTTTTATGTTTAGTGTATCTTCTTTGGAAAAATGTCTATTCAAGTACTTTGCCCATTTTGTTTTTGTTTAAATATTTTTATTGATTTTAGAGAAAAAAAGGAGAGGGAGAGACAGATAGAAACATCAGTGATGAGAGAGAATCATTGATTGGCTGCCTCCTACAAACCTAACACTGGGGATTGAGCCAGCAACCCAGGCAAGTGTCCTGACCGGGACCCGAACCATGCCCTCCTGGTTAATAGGTCATTGTTTAACCACTAAGACACGCTGGCTGGGCACTTTGCCCATTTTGTAATCATATTACTTTTTGCTATTGATCTATATGAGTTCCTTATATATTTTGGATATTAATCCCTTATCAGATAGATAGTTTCCAAATATTTTCTCCTGTTTTGTAGTTGCCTTTTTAAATACATATGATGATACTTTAAAATGACATTCTAAATATATTGTGACAAAAAATAGGATAAAATATTGTTGTTAAGTCTTTTTTGTAAAAAAAAAATACACATGTATCTCTTGGTGATAGGTCATGAAATTATTTTTCCTTCTTTTTTCTATTTTCTGTTTTTTTATTCAATAAATGTAGCATTTTTCTAAGAAGAATAAAATGCAATTATGTGAGAATATAGAATTTAGAGGAGTGGGCTTGGGCTGTAATTGGGAATTCTGGACCCTATTTTTGGCCTTTGATTTAACAAATTGTAGCAGGATCACAATTTTTTAAATAAAAAATTACCTTGGCACAACTTTCCCATTGGAATTTTGCCTTTTTTGGTTAATAAGCTGAGGATCATATCTGTGAATTAGAAGACAGGGTAGAAAAAATCACTCAATCAGAGAACCAAAAAGAAAAAAAAAACTGAAAAACAGGAGGATAGCTTAAGGTGACTGTTGGACAACATAAAACATAACAATATTTGCAATTTTTTGATAAAAACTCTCAGTAAAGTCGAAATAGAGGAATCATATGTCAACACAGTAAATGCCATATATGACAAACCTACAGCAAACATCATACTTAATGGGCAAAAACCAAAACCATTTCCTCTAAAAACAGGAACAAGACATGAATGCCTGCTTTCACCACTCTTATTCAACACTAGTGGCCCATTGCATGAAGATTCGCCCAATAGGCTTTCCTTCCCCTGGCTGCCGGCACTGGTTTTCCTCTGGCACCCGGGACACAGGCCTTTGGTCCGGCTGCAGCAGTGAGGCTTGGCTTCTCCGCTCTGGATGCTCCCAGCCTCTCCTTTTTTTCCCAGCTCCTCCAGCAGAGCCCAGGGTGGACTGGAAGCCTGGGTTGCCCCTGGCTACCCAGGTTCCCAGCCCCTCCTTGAGCGGAGCCCAGGGTGGGCAGGAAGCTTGGCTTCCTCCGTCATCGGGAGCAACCTAAGCCTCCTGCTCGCTCCAGCTCCTTGGCTGCCACCATCTTCAGTCCTTTTCAGTCTTTGCTCTGTGCCTGTGTATGCAAATTAACCGCCATCTTTGTTTCATTAATTTGCATAGTTGCTCTGATTGGCTGGTGGGTGTAGCAGAGTGGCAGAGTGATGGAGTGATGGTTAATTTGCATGTTTTTCTTTTATTAGTGTAGATAGTACTGGAAGTTCTAGCCACAGCAATTAGACAAGAAGAAATAAAAGGCATCCAAATTGGTGGGGGGAAAAGGGACATATATAATACTTTCAACAATAAAGATTTAAAAAATAAAAACAAACAAAAATAAAACCAACTTCACTGCATTTCTCTCTTACTTACTCAAAGACTTTACTTTTGCATTGTGCTTTCTCTCTCTTAAATTATCAATTTCTCCTCACTAAAGGTTAATTCCCATTATTTTGCAAACACGTGTCACTGTCTCCCATTGAACTCACATCTCTTTCCAGTCATGCCCCCTTTCCGTATCCCACTCCCTTTACTAAAAATCTTCTTGAAAAGATTGTCTAAATCCTCTATCCTATACTTTCTATTCACTCTTAAACATTATTTTATTGTGCAATATAGCACATGTAAAACACTGCAGAAAACATAATGTAGATGAAGTATGTATATTGATAGTTAATAGGTGATCACCCCATAATCATCACCTAAGTTAAAAATAAGGACATGGCCACATCCCAGCAGTTTCTTGTCATGTTCCTTTTTCTTCTCCCAAGACATAACAATTAACAATTACCTTAACTTTTATGGTAATTGTTTTCTTGCATATATATACATATATATATATATATATATATATATATATATATATATATATATATACAGTTTGACTATCAATGTAGGCATCTATGAATACTATTCTGTTTTGCTTAGTTTTAAACATGTAATTAGTACATAAAATCGCATAGTAGGTTATCTTATGTCTTATTTTTATCTCAATATTATAAGAGCCACCTGTCTTACTGTTTATACTTCTAGTTTTTTTATTTGCATTCCTTTGCATATGACTGCAACACAATTTATTCTACCTAGAATCTATATACTTCTGTTCTTTACTGTGTTTTTTTTTAATGCTATTGCATCAATCTTGCTTTTGTCTTCATTATGGCCCCAAACAGCTCTGTTCAAGGTTTCAGGTTGCCAAAGTCAATGGATAATTTCTGTCCTTATTGTACTGAATCTTATTGGCTTCATTTGACATAATTTATCAGCTTCCTTTTTGGAGCTGTTTCTTCTTTTGGCTTCAGGGATTTAATTCCATAATTTTTCTTCTATCCTTATGGCTGTTTCTTATTAGTGCCTTTGCAGGCTTCTCCTCATAATATAAATTTTAAGTGCTGGAATGCACCAGGTTTCAGTCCTTGGATATTTTTTCCTTTTATTCATACTCATGCTTAATCTCACACAATCTATGGCTTTAAATATCATCCATATGACCTCTCCCTAATTTATTTCTCCAGCCTGAGTCTCTCACCTAAATATCTGACTCTGCTAATTAAATGATTCCACTATATAAAACACCTAAAATTGAACTCTCTATTCTTCCTCTCCCCCTTATCCTGCTTCATTCTCAACTCAGAAATAGTAACTACATTCTTTTGAATGCTTAGATAATATCCATGTTATCATCCTTGACTTTTGTCTTTCTCTTACTCATATTAAAATGTAATTTTCCAAATTAAAAGGCATGGCTCTCGTGCAAGTATAAAATGAATGTGTGTCAAAGATATATATGAGGGAACCAGTAAGGAGTATTTATAAGCAAGTTAAATGAGAAATATTAGGGAATATTGGTGAATTAGATATAAGATTGATTAATATCTCACAGAGCAACAAACTATAACTTCTAAGTCTATGTTTTCCACTAGAAAAATATTATTTCAGTCCTATGGAACAGAAGTCTACAAGTTAACATGTAACTTCACTGTGCCTGGGATCTTGAATCTAGACAGAATCTACACATTTACATAACATTTAAGTGGGATTTTGCTCCCATAAAACATTGAAATCACATCTACTTATTTACTTATTTCAAAATTTTACATAATTTTTTCTTAACACTTAACATACAATCCACCAATAAATGCTGCTGACTCTAAAAATATTTTCAAGACTCAAACATTTCTTATCATTGTCTTAGCTACCAACCTGGTCTAGCTTATAATCATCTCTTGACCAGATATTTGCAATTTCTCCCTAACTGGGCTCTCTGCTTCTGCCCTTGTCTTTCTACATTTATTGTTTGTTTGTTTTCCATACTAAAGGCAGAGTGATCCTGATATGTTCAAAACATTCTAAGGGTTTCTCAACTCATAATAAAATTCAGAGGATTTAATTTGGTCTACAAAACATGAGCTTCTTTTTCTGGCTAATTTCATCATATTATCTTTAACTGGTGTTTGGAAGTACTCTGCTGATTACTCAACTGAACAAGAAGTCTGAATTAATTTGTTCACTGCAATTATTTCTGCATTATTTTGGCAACTTCTTAAATAGCATTACTGTTAATAATTATATAAATGCAGGGCTAAGCAAAAGTAGATATACAGTTGTAAGTATGTGAAACACAAGAGTTTATTCTTATATTAATTACTAACTACTATATTATTTTCCATGCAAATAACTGTAAACCTACTTTTGCCTACCTCTGTGTAAACAAGTTCCACAAATCATAGATATTTTGTAGCCCAATCATTTGAATCCTAGAATTTCTGTGCATGCATATATTTATATATATCATTAACTTGTTATAAAGACCAAAAAAAATTTTTTTAAATATATTTTTATTGATTTTTTACAGAGAGGAAGGGAGAGGGATAGAGAGTTAGAATCATCGATGAGAGAGAAACATGGATCAGCTGTGTCCTGCACACCCCCTACTGGGGATATGCCCGCAACCAAGGTACATGTCCTTGACTGGAATTGAACCTGGGACCCTTCAGTCCACAGGCCGACGCTCTATCCACTGAGCCAAACCAGTTATCACAAGACCAAAAAATTGTTAATGTTAAGTCAAATTATCTGTAAATGATGTAAGAAATATGGTAATTATCTTGCTCCAAATAATTATAAAGCAGGTGCATGTATCATTTAACTGACAGCAAACAGCTCCTAATGTCTTCAGTAACCAAGATGATGGTGATATCAGAGAAGTCCATTAAGATCATCGTTCATACCATTCACTTAATACAACAAAGGGAACTTCACCTGGAACCTCCCTGTAGATCCCTGCTTAGTTAAATAGCAGTTAGTTTAAACACACACACAAAGTCAAACTTCGTTATTTCTAGCACACCTCTTTCTAATAAACTGTATTCTCCTGAAATAAACCCTAGCTGATAAAACATTCATATATATTTATATAGGTATTGTTTTTTGCTGTTGAGATTATTTCCCAGCATCATCAGTGGTTAAAGGCACATGAGATACGGAAGAGTGGAAGGAAATATTTCTGACCAAGGTCCTAAGAAGTGGCTGCCACCTTGTCCCTCGGGTTTCAAAAGGAAAAGAAGCTAGTAGATATAAGCAAAGTTTACAAAATTTTGAATTGCTGTAATTGTACCCTTAATCAAGCTGAATAGGACTCACACCTCTAAAAACAATCTAAATCGCAAACCAATGGTTACAATCCTATCTAATAATAGACAAACATGGTAATTGACCGTACCTTCACTACGCCTCCCATTGGCTAATCAGCATGATATGCAAATTAACCCAACCAAGATGGCGGCCGGCAGTCACACAGCTGAAGCGAGCAGGAGGCTTGCTTGCTCCAGTGATGGAGGAAGCCAAGGTTCCCTGCCTTCCGCGGCCCGGCTCTGAGCTCCAAAAGCAACAAAGTTTCAATTATACAAGGTAAACAAACCCCAGATACTTGCTTTCAGCAGGCCGTGGCCTCAGAGCTGGAGCGAGCAGGAGCCAGCTCTCAGTTCCAGTGACGGCAACAAAGTTTCAATTACAGAAGGTAAATAAATCCCAGAAAAAAAAGAAAAGAAAAAAAGGACAGGCTGGGAGCTTCAGTTTCCGGCCAGTCTGAAAATGGCCCTCAGCCCCTCACCCAGACTGGCCAGGCACCCCAGTGGGGACCCCCACCCTAAAGGGGGTGTAGCCAGCCTGAAAACAGCCCTCAGCCTCTCATCCAGGCTGGCCAGGCACCCCAGTGGGACCCCCACCCTGAAGGCGGTGTGACCAGCTGCAAACAGCCATCAGCCCCTGAAAAGTCCAGGATCAGATCTGATTTCAGCTGTGGCTGGACCCAGGTACTCAACATGTCCATTGCCACTTGCTCTCTTCCAGACAGACTATCTTATTAAGAAGCAAGCTAACCAAAGTAGACCCATCCATCACCCCAAAGACGCACATTAAGCCAGCTTAACAACTTCAGCTAAAACGTGTTTTTTTCTTCATTTGATCTGGCAGATAATTCCTGGTGGAGAATCTGATTGGCCTATATTGAGTTCTGTGCCTCTCTCTATGCAACAGTGAGTACAGGAAAATGGGACAACCCCTTGTAAAAAGTTGGAATCAAGAGCCCCACTTGAGACCAGGGTTTTGTTTACCAAACTAAATGTAAAGGGTTGCTGGGTACCTCATAACTATAGATTCCCTTGCATTTTACTGTGAATTTCCCCAACATTTTTTTTCTCACATACTAGTATACTTTTAAATACATAACAGCTACCATCTAGACTCTGAAATATACACATCTTTTCTCTGGTGTTCAAATTCTGCATTTATTCTCAAGATTTGGATTTCTCCAGTTTATCTGAATTTGTCCTCTGATCAGGACATGGGTCCTTTGCTATGGTCAACCATGCTATTATCCAAACCCCCTTTTAGAGTCTGTTACCCGTAACACAACATTCATGATACCAGGATTCCTAACTATCTTTGTCCTCAAAGAATGCCATCATGCCTCCATCTTTTTTTTATTGTTTAAAGTATTACATATGTCTCTTTTTTCCCACCTGGCCACTCCCACCCCTGAGGGCAAACTGCCTCAGTGTCTGTGTCCATTGGTTATGCTAATATGCATGCATATAAGTCCTTTGATTGATCTCTAACCCCCCTTCCCCTGCCTTCTCTCTGAGGTTGGACAGTCTGTTCAGTGCTACCTTGTCTCTGGATCTATTTTAGTTCATCAATTTATGTTGATCATTATATCCCACATATGAGTGAGCTCATGTGATATTTATCTTTCACCAACTGGATTATTTCCCTTAGCATAATTCTCTCCAGTTCCATCCAGGCTGTTGCAAATGGTAAAAGTTCCTTCTTTTTTATAGCAGCATAGTATGTCATTATGTAGATGTACCACCATTTAAAAAAATACATTTTATTGATATTTTACAGAGAGGAATAGAGAGTTAGAAGCATCGATGAGAGAGAAACATCGATCAGCTGCCTCCTGCACACCTCCCACTGGGTACGTGCCCACAACCAAGGTATATGCCCGCAACCAAGGTACATGTCCTCGACTGGAATTGAACCTGGGACCCTTCAGTCCGCAGGCCAACACTCTATCCACTGAGCCAAACCAGTTAGGGCTGTACCACCATTTTTTAATCCACTCATCTGCTGATGAGCACTTAGGCTGTTTCCAAATCTTAGCTATTGTAATTGTGCTGCTATGAACATAGAGGTGCATATATCCTTTCTGTTTGGTGTTTCTGGTATTTTGGGATATATTCCTAGAAGTGGGATTACTGGGTCAAATGGGAGTTCCATTTTTAGTTTTCTGAGGAAACTCCACAGTGGCTGCACCAGTCTGCATTCCCACCAGCAGTGCAAGAGGACTCCTTTTTCTTCACATTCTCACCAGCACTTGTGTTTTGTTGATTTGTTGATGCTAGCCACTCTGACAGGTGTGAGATGGTACCTCATTTTTGTTTTCCTTTGCATTTCTTGGATGATTAGTGACTTTGAGCATGTTTTCATATGTCTCTCAGCCTTCTGTATGTCCTCTTTTGAAAAGTGTCTACTTAGGTCCTTTGCCCATTTTTTGATTGGATTGTTTATCTTCCTTTTGTTAAGTTGTATGAGTTCCCTGTAAATTTTGGAGATTAAACTCTTATCTGAAATAGCACTGGCAAATATGTTCTCCCATGCAATGGGATTTCTTGTTGTTTTGTTGATGGTTTCTTTTGCTTTGCAGAAGCTTTTTATTTTGATGTAATCCCATGTGTTCATTTTCTCCTTAGTTTCCATTGCCCTTGAAGCTGTTTTGGTGATCTAGTTTCATTTTTTTTTGCATGTGTCTGACCAAATTTCCCAGCACCATTTGTTGAAGAGACTGTCTTGTCTCCATTGTATGCTCTTGCCTCCTTTGTCAAATATTAATTGAGCATAATGGCATGGGTCTATTTCTGGGTTCTCTATTCGGTCCCATTGGTCTATATATCTATTCTTGTGCCAGTTTTGAGAACCACAGCTTTCTAACATAGGTTGATATCTGGTATTGTGATACCTCCAACGTTATTCTTCTTTGTCAGGATTGCTGTAGCTATTCGTGGTCTTTTTTTTTATTCCAGATGAATTTTTGGAGAGTTTGTTCTAGATCTGTGAAATAGGCCATTGTTATTTTAATGTGGATTGCATTAATTCGATAAATTGCTTTGGGTAGTATGGACATTATAATGATGTTGATTTTACCAATTTATGAACAGGGTATATTCTTCCACTTGTTTATGTCCTCCTCTATCTCTTTTTTCAATGTTAAATTTATTTCTAGGCATCTTAATTTTTTTGGTGCAATGGTAAATGGGATTTTTTTTTAGTTTCTCTTTCTGTGAGCTCATAATCAGTGTATAAAAAAGCCATAGATTTCTGGGTGTTAACTTTTTATCCTGCTGCATTGCCAAATTCATTTATTAAGTCCAGCAGTTTTTTTAATGAGTCTTGGGTGGTTTTCTATGTACAGTACCAAGTCATCTGTGAATAATGACAGTTTTACTTCTTCTTTTCCACTTTGGAAGCCTTTTATTTCTTCTTCTTGTCGCTATAGCTAGCACTTCCAGTAATATATTGAACAGGAGTTGTGAAAGTGGCCATCCCTGTCTTGTTTCTGTTCTTAAGGGAAATGCATATAGTTTTTTGCCCATTGAGTATGATCTTGGCTGTATGTTTGTCATATATAGTTTTTATTATGTTGAGGTATGATCCCTCTGTTCCCATTTTGCTGATAATTTTTATCAATAAAGATTGTTGGATTTTGTCAAATGCTTTTTCTGCATGGATTGATATGATTATGTGATTTTTGTCTCTCAATTTGTTTATGTGATGTATCACATTTATTGATTTGTGGATATTGTACCATCCTTGAATCCCCAGAATAAATCCCACTTGATCATGGTGTATGAACTTTTTAATGTAATGCTGGATCTGATTTGCTAGAATTTTGTTGAGTATTTTAGCATCTATGTTCATCAAGGATATTGGCCTGTAGTTCTCTTTCTTTGTGGTGTCTTTATATGGTTTTGGAATTAGGGTAATGCTGACTTCATAGAAAGAAGTGTGCTTTCCTCTTGAATTTTTGGAATAGTCTGAGTAGGATAGGTTTTAGTTCTTCTTTGAATACTTGGCAGAACTCCCCTGTAAAGCCGTCCAGATGAGGGCTTCTGTTGGTTGGAAGATTTTTGATTACTGGTTCAATTTCTTCAGTAGTTATGGGCCTATTAAGATTTTTTAATTCTTCCTGATTGAGTTTGGAAGGTTGTATTTTTCTAGGACTATGTCCATTTCATCTAGGTTGTCCAGTTTGTTGGAATAGAGTTGTTAATTTCATTTTTTCATAATCCTTTTTATTTCTGTGGGGTCGGTTGATACTTCATCTCTTTTCTTTCTGATTTTGTTTATTTGGGTCCCCTCTTCTTGTTTCTTGGTGAGCCTGGCTAGAGGTTCATCAATCTTGTTTATCATTTCAAAGAACCAGCTCTTGGTTTTATTGATCTTTTGTAATGTTTTCTTGGTCTCTATGCTGGTTGTTTCCATTCTGATATTTATTATTTCCTTCCTTCTGCTTACTCTGGGCTTTTCTTGTTGATCTCTTTCTAATTTTTTGAGTCGTATGGTTAGATAATTTATTACCATTGTTTCTTGTTTTTTGAGGTAGGCCTGTAGAGCTATGAACTTCCCTCTCAAGACTGCTTTCATGGTGTCCCATAGTTTTTGGATTGTTGTGTGTTCATTTTCATTTGTTACCAGGATGTTTGTAAATTCTTTTTTGATCTCTTTGGTAACCCAATCATTGTTTAATATCATGCTACTTATTCTCTTAGTATTTGATATTTTTTCATTGTTTTTATTGCAGTTGATTTCTAATTTTATGCCATTGTGATCTGAAAAGATGCTTGATAATGATTCTATCTTCTTGAATTTGAAGAGACTTTGCCTGTGTCTCAATATGTGTTCTATCTTTGAAAATGTACCAAGTGCACTTGAGGAGAATGTATATTTGGTAACTTTGGGGTGAAATGTCTTGAATATGTCAATTAATTCCATCTGATCTGGTGATTCATTTAGGATTGATGTTTCTTTGCTGATTTTTTGTTTAGAGGATTTATCCAGTGGTGTCAATGGGGTATTAAAGTCCCATACTATGCTGTATTGCTGCCCATCTCTCCCTTGATATCTTCCAGAAGTTTTTTTTATGTATTTGGGTGCTCCTGTATTGGGTGTATATATTTACCAGAGTTATATCTTCCTGTTGAATTGCTCCCTTTAGTATTATGATTTGGCTTTCCTTATCTCTTGTTATGGCCTTCTCTTTGATGTCTAATTTGTCAGATATAAGTATTGCTACCCCAGCTTTCTTTTCACTTCCATCATACTAAAATTTTTTTTTTCTATCCTTTCAATATCAGTCAGTGTGAGTCCTTTGTACTAAGGTGGATCTCTTGTAGAAAGCAAATATATGGGTCATGTTTTCTTATCCACTCAGCTACCCTATGTCTTTTTATTGGAGCATTTAATCTATTTATATTTAAGGTTATTATTGATAGACACTTGTTTGTCGCCATTTTTATTCTTTATGCCTGTGTTCCTTCTTCCCTTCCTATTTCTTCTTTTTACAGCAGTCCCTTTAACATTTCTTGCATTGCTGGCTTGGTGGTAATAAGCTCCCTTAGCTCTTTTCTGTCTGTGAAGCTCCTGATCGCATCTTCAATTTTGAATGATAGCCTTGCTGGGTAGAGTATTCTTGGATTCAGTTCCCTGCTTTGCATCACTTTGTATATTTCATTCCATTCCCTTCTGGTCTGATGTGTTTCTGTTGAGAAATCAGTTGATAGTCTCATGGGAAATCCCTTATAGGTAACTTTCTGTCTCTCTCTGGCAGCCTTTAAGATTCTTACTTTGTTGTTGGTGTTTGCCAATTTAATTATGATGTGTCTTGGTGTCGGTCTTTTTGGGTTCATCTTCTTTGGGACTCTGTGAGCTTTTTCGACTTGTATGAGTTTTTATTTCTTCCCAATATCAGGAAAGTTTTCTGTCATTTCTTCAAACAGGTTTTCTATTTCTTGCTCAGTTTCCTCTCCTTCTGGAACACCTATTATGCGGATGTTGTTTCATTTTGTGTTGTCCCAAAGCTCCCTTAGACTCTCCTCCTGTTTTTTAAGTTTTGTTTGCAGTTGTTGCTCTGCTTTGGTGTTTTTTCATATCGTGTCTTCCAGCTCACTGACTCGGTCCTCAGCTTCTTCTAGTCTACTGTTGATTCTTTCTATTGTGTGCTTTATTGCAGCCATGTCATTATTCATTTCTTCTTGGTTCTTCTTCATTTCCTCTTGATTCTTACACATGTTGTTGAATTTGTCTTCCATCCTTTTCAGCATCCTTATGACCATTGCTTTGAATTCTTTCTCTGACAAATTGCTTGCCTCCATTTTGTTTACTTCCTTTTCTGGTGATTCCTCCTTTTCATTGTATGGGGGCTGTTTCTCTGTCTCCCCACTTTTGCTCCTCTCCAGGTGTCTGATTATGTGGCTCACTCTCTAGCATGTTGACCAAAAGGCACAAAATATAACTTGACCAGACATGAAACAGAGGGAACAAAACACAAATGTATTCACAACACCAATAACTTCAATACTGGTGACCACTCAAGAAAAGAAATTTAGGGGAGAGAAAAGAGCACAAAAATGATATTGAGAAAAGGAAAAGTGGTAAGAGAGAAAAGAAAAAGAAAGAAAAAAAGAAGGGGAAAAATATAAATACACGTATATGGGGAGAAAACTCCACAAAACCAACAACTCAACCAAAAAATGCAAACAACAAACACACATAAAAAAGGAGGTTAGCTGAATCTGAAGAGGCAGAGCTTATTTCCAGAAGGTAAGGTAAAGAAATTGAATTAATGTGGCAATGGCCACAATTCAGTATAGAGGAGGTAGAAAGAAAATGAATGTATAATAAGAAAGGTAAAAAAAACCCCAAAATACTCAATAAAAAATAGCAAATAATAATAATTAAAATAATAATAATAAATATATATTAAAATATATACATGAAATTTATATATATAAAAAACTCCCCCTTTCTTTATTCTATCTATTTATATATTCATCTATTTTTGGGAAAAGGAGAATAGAGAGCAAATAGCCCTGAGTTTGGTGAGTATAAATAATTAAGGTATTAGTAGAAGAAGAGAACAAGCAAGGAAGAGGAAAAACAAATGCATAAAGTAAAAAACAAAAACAAAAAACAAACTAACAAAGTCAAACAAACAACAGCAACAAGAAAAACAGTTGGCTAGCGAAGAAAGAGAAAAGAGAAGGATGCATGGACTTGGAGCAGGAGAGAGGAAATTAGATAAATGACTAAGCCAACAGTAACTATGTAATAGTAATGTGTCAATAAAGCAGATAAAGAAGATCAATTTTTAACAAGGTGTTAAAAGAAAGGAGAGAGAAAAACTAAAGCAGGAACAGGAGAAGTGAAAGGATGAAAAAAGGGTAAGTGAGAAAGAAAGGGTTGGCATAAAGGAAAAATGAGATAGAGTAAAATAATGATAAAAATAAATATAAAAATAAAATGTAGAACACTAATCCAAAAAAATAAAATAAATAAAATTAAAAATGAAAGGTTAAAAATAATAATTAATAAAAATAATAAAAAATAAAGAAAAGAGAAAAAATTAGTTTCTTAAGTAAAAGATAAAAAAAATTAAAACGTGAAGTAGTGAAGTTCTTTCCCTTCAGCTGAGTTTTATTTCCTATGGGGGCTGGTTTAAGACCCCTCTCTACTGTTCTGTCTGCCTTGTCTCAGTTTCCTGTTAGGTAGTCAGCACTGTGTTGATGTTCCCAGCAATCTACTTCTCCTCTGTCAGATGCCACAGCTTTGGTTTCATCCAGGCAGGATCCATCTGCCTGCTTTGTTTTTCTGCCTGCTTTCAGGCATATTTACAAAAGTGTCTCTTACCGACATGGCCTCTGGATAGTGGTATTTCTGTATTAGTTTCCAGAACCAAATGGCCCTTCAACCCAGTCCCTGATGGCTCCCTGAGGGTATTTCAAATCTTTGTTTTCCTGCCAATCTCAAGGCTGGGTGTGGTTGCACTGCTAAGAGGGGCCTGGTCTTTAGGAAAAAAATGTCTGTTCAGGGTTGGAGGGATCAGAGTATCCCTGAGCTGGCTTCCTGGTCAGCTCTCCCTACTTTGCTCCCCAGCTTCCACAAAACCACTTTCCCTGCACCTCAGCCACAGTGATTGTAATTGAAAGATCCTATGCTCTGGGTTTAGCAAGTAAAAGCAAGGACAATATAAAGACAGAGCAACCACACCGCTGCACATCTCCTCTCTCTTCCCCTGGCACTGCATGGCCAGTACAGAACTTCAGACTGCCTTTCTGGGTGCAGCCTCCCATGGCTGTGGACTTAGATCTAGAGTCCCTGGCTGCCAACAGCCCTGTGGACCCCCTTCCACAGTTGAGCGCTACACGTATCCCCAAGGGACATGGAGTCGGTGCAGCATAGTCTCCCTCTGACACTCTAGTCTTGGCTGCACGCATTTCTCCCTCCAGCCCAGATCTCGGTCTCCAGGCGACCTCTGACCTTTCTGTCCATGGATTGTCTTGCCAGCTGTGTTTAATTCGCCAATTCCGGGTGGATGTTATTTGATTCAGCTGTTTCTTCTATAGGCTCTGTGAGAAGGTGCAGGACCCATCCATCTATTTAGCCACCACCTTGTCTCCCCCTTTAAAAACTCCTTAGGCATCCACAGCTGGGAGGCTGGAGTCTTGGTGTTTGCAGCCGAGGCAGCAGGTACCTGGCTGGTGTGGCTGCAGGGTCCCAGATGGTGTCCGAGGTCTCCTCAGGTGGAGTTGAGGCTGGGCTCCCAGTCACAGCCACTCTCCCCTTCAGGATGGTGCAGTCTCTGTGGCAGTGGTAGTAGAGGCTGCCCAGCCAGGGGAGCCTGGTCTGCCAGCCCCTAAGAGTCCTGTGGAATATAACTGTCTCTCAGTCATACACACTCTCTTCCTCACTGCTGTCCTGTCGGCTGCCATCTTTGATCTCCCACACCTCCATCTTTTTAACAGACACTCCTCAGATGGTGGGCTGTTGATACCCCAATCATCACATTCTAATAGCTATGCAGCCTTTGTGAAAAAGGAGTTCAGGCATGGCCAGTGTAGCTCAGTGGTTGAGTTTTGACCCATGAACAAAGAGGTCATGGGTTTGATTCACAGTCAGGGCACATAATGAGATTGTGGGCTCGATCCCCAGTAGAGAAGTGTGCAGGGAAGTGTGAAGGCAGCATCTGATTGATGTTTCTTCCTCATCATTGATGTTTCTTTCTCTCCCTCTCCCTTCCTCTCTCTCTAAAAATCAATACAAAATATATCTTTCAAAGGAGTTCAGTGTTAAATAAGATTATGCACACAAGTAGCGGATCGCAGCATTCAACATATAGAAGTACTCAATAAGTGATGCTTTTGTTATTGAAACTCATTATTATTCTATCACAATCATTATCATCATTTTCTGGTAAATCTTGGCATTGGTTTGACCTAGGTCATGTGGTCTCCTTATGGTAGGAGGGAAGGGAGATCCAGTCACACTCCCTCTCAATCAAACCTAGAGAATGATTTACTTCAAGCTGAATGAGCTCCGTTTCTATAATAAGAAGAAATAACCAGCGTCAGGTATACAAGATCCACATATATCCACTGCAGTACCTTTACCAACTACTTGGCACACTTCTTAAAAATTATACATATCTATATAATATATTTTTATTTTATACATTAATTTAAAATTAATTTCTTTAATTTTACATTTTAAACACACACACACACACACACACACACACATATATATATATATATATACTAGAGGCCCGGTGCACAAAATTCGTGCACTGGGGGGTAGGGGTTCCCTCAGCCCAGCCTGCCCCTCTCACAGTCCGGGAGCCCTCAGTGGATGTCTTACTGATGGCCACAGTCTGGCAGCAGAGGCTCGGAGCAGGCGTCATGTGTGTGTATGTGTGTGTGTGTGTGTGTGTGTGTGTGTGTCCCCACTGGGGGTCTGCCCCCAGCCACATTGGAGGCTCACAGCAGGCACTGTGTGTGTGTGTGTGTCTGCTGGGGGCCTGCCCCCAGCCACACCATGGAGGCTTGGCGCAGGAGCCCCTCTGTGTTGATCTCTCAGGCTCCTGGCCTCCACTGCATGTTGTACTCTCCCTTGAGCTATGTCCAGGATGGGGGTACTGCTTGCAAGCCGGGCTTTCCTGCTCCAAGATCTCCATGGTGACAGGGGAGCAGGCCCAGCTGGGGGCTGCCCACAGGCCGGGCTTTCCCACTTCCAGGTCTCCATGGCAACCGGGGAGCAGGCCCAGCTTGGAGCTGCCCACAAGCTGGGCTTGCTCTCCTGCTCCCAGATCCCCATGGCAACCGGGGAGCAGGCCCAGCTGGGGACTGCCTACAGGCCGCACTTTTCTACTTACCGAAGGCCGGATCACCACAGCAACCCAGGGCCCAGCGGCACATTCCTGCTCTCCAATAGTCATAGGGTCCTGGCTGGGGGCGGGGCTTAACAGTGTGGGCCTTAGGTGGCACGGGGGTCCCTGCTGGGGGCTCAGGTGGCACAGAGGGGTCCCGGCTGGGGGTGGGGCTTATGCCCCGCTGCCCAGGGCTGCACATGGGGCCCGGATGGCAGCTCGCGCTGTCCCGCCCTGCCTGTAGTATAGGATAGAGGCCTGGTGCATGGGTGGGGGCCGGCTGGTTTGCCCTGAAGGGTGTCCCGGATCAGGGTGGGGGTTTCGCTTGGGTGCCTGGCCAGCCTGGATGATGGGCTGATGGCTGTTTTTAGGCTGCCCGCACCCCCTTTAGGGTGAGGGTCCCCACTGGGGTTCCTGGCCAGTCTGGATGAGGGGCTGAGGGCCGTTTTCAGGCTGGTGGGTGACTGAAGCTCCCAGCCTCTCCTTTTTTTCTTTTTCTTTTTTTTTTATTCTGGGATTTATTTACTTTCTATGGCTGTCACTGGAGCTGAGAGCTGGCTTTAGCTCTGAGGCCGGCTCCAGCTTGAGTCCTCGGCTGCTGAGAGCAGATATCTGGGCTTTGTTTAGCTTCTATAATTGAAACTCTGTTGCCATCACTGCCGCACTAAGCTCTGAGCCCACTGCTGGCTGAAAGCACCTATCTGGAGCTTGTTTCGCTTCTATAATTGCAACATTGTTGCATCCGGAGCTCAGAGCTGGGCTGCCGCAGGCCAGGAACCTTGGCTTCCTCTGTCACTGGAGCAAGCAAGCCTCCTGTTCGCTTCAGCTGCCTGGCTGCCGGCCGCCATCTTGGTTGGCAGTTAATTTGCATATCCTGCTGATTAGCCAATGGGAAGCGTTTGGGGGTATGGTCAATTTGCATGTTTCTCTTTTATTAGATAGGATATATATATATATATATATATATATATATATATGTATATATATATGGGTTTTCTGGCTAAAAGTCCTTAAACTTGTACAAATTTGTACAAATTTGTAAAAATATTTTGATGTCAAAATTTGAAGCTCTGGATAACTGACCTCAGTTGGGTTAAAGACACAGCTGAGAATATTAATTATATTTGTAATACTATAAAATTATTAGATTTCAAGGCTTGTTAGGATTAAAATGTGTGTTTACAAGTTTGCAAGCTTTAGCTAAATTGTACAGTCATGTGCCATTTGAGGAGCATACATTCTGAGATGCATTCATCATTGTACAAAATCAAGCACAAGAAATAATTGTGCAATCAAGAAACTCAGTAAACACGAGATGTATGAAGCTGTTGCAGGCTAACACAACACTTTTACAGCAAACTGTTTTTAGAAATGGAAAGAGTACACTTTTAAATAGTGATATAAAATTATAGTATAGTAAGTACATAAACCAATAGCATGGTCATTTAATATCATTATCAGGTACTATGTACTATTTATAATTATATGTGCTATACTTTATACAACTGTCAAAGTAGTGGTTTTGTTTACACCAAGATCTCCACAATTATGTGAGTAATGCATTGTTCTAGGACCTTATGATGGCTATGACATCACTAGGTGATAGGCTTTTTTCAGCTCCCCTGTAATCTTATGGAGCTTCACTATCTGTATATGCAGTCCGATGTTGTCTAAAATATCATTATGTGGCACATGATTATTTATCAAAGTATTGTTATTTAAAAGCTAATTAAGAAATCATTTCAGATAGGAATATTGTTTGACTTATTTAAAATGCAATACTCTTTATAGGTAAAATGAATATAGGTAATATGATATATATATATTTTCTATTGTCTGTTACCAATATTTTATTTTAATAGTTACTTAGACCATGCTACTACAAGGAAGAAGGGGGGAAAAAACAACAGTGTTGTGAAGATATCTGCTCTAAGCATAATAAAACAGGTGTACCTTAATAGGTCTACCAGGAATCTTTTAGCTGTTAGCATCTTTTAAATGCTTCTGCTGAGAAACCATGTTTTCATAACAAGGTTGGTGAGTATTAGAACTGTGATAGTTCTTTCTGGGATTACTATAATTTACAAAAACAATAAAAACCTGCTAAAATGCATTTATGTATTTTTAAATGTTGTAATTGAGGGATCCTACTGATATTTGTGGTGAAAGATTTGCCCAAGGCTACATAACCCTGCTTGTACAGTGCCAGGACTGCAATCTGTTTTATGACAAAACAGATTCATTTATCTCCAAATAAATAAATTACTTTTGTGAACATTTAGAAACATTTGCATAATTAGGCTGTACGATTTTAGCAGCCTTTTTCATAATAATTAAACTAATCTAATCTTGGACAGGGTAAACAGACTTACTAAGATGAGAGCAGCCTTCAGGCAAGGAACTTACCGCATTCTGCAGGAACTGTAAGGCTGATGATGTCTGTTAATTATTCAGAGCTTTTACTCCCTTGTAATAGCAGTGTTTGTATTGCCTGAAGCTTAGAGACCTACTCCCAGGCACATAAAATTAACTCTTCCTTTTTTTTTTTTTTGACATTCTCTTAAAAAAAAAAAGATACTGCAAAATGATTATATGCTTTCTACAAGGAGGGCATTAGCTTTCCAGTGGTGGATCCTGGATCTGCATACAATTGGCCATTCTTCAGTCATGTGATCTGGATTATCCTTAGATCTGGAGTCTTTCAGACTATACACAGATACTCAGAGCTTAATAAAAAAGCAGCAAAAAGAATGACTAGCTTTCAGTTCTTGGAACTTCAGGATCCCCAAGTTTGAAAAAAGGCACTTTAGTAAATTTATTTTAAAGAAATCCCATTTTTATAATTAATAAAAGGGGAAATAATAAAAAATATATAAAATAGAAATGAATGTTATACAAAATTTCAGTTCTTTTATAAGCAGCCTATTAAACAGTTTGGCTCATGTAGTGGTTTTAATGGTGACTTAGTGGAAGGAACCACTATCTGTCTGGTTATAATTATTATATTTACCTTAAAACACAAAGCATAAAAACAATCTAGCAGCCCAGCCAGTGTGGCTCAGTGGTTGAGTGTTGACTCATGAACGAGGAGGTCATGGTTCGATTCCAGGTCACGACTCATGCCTGGATTGTGAACGCAAACCTCAGTAGTGAGCATGCAGGAGACAGCCAATCAATGATTCTCTCTCATTATTGATGTTTCTATCTCTCTCCCTCTTCCTTCCTCTCTCTGAAATCTACAAAAACATATCTAAAAAAACAATCTGGCAAACAGATAGATGAATTTCGCTAAGTTAATTAACAAAATGTTTATATAATTATGGTATCTCTCATTGCAAATGAAAAGTACAGGCTTTTCAAAAGAAAACTAATAATTTATGTTTTCTAAACCAAGTCCTGAGAACCCTAGTGAACTAAGAATGTATAAGTTGAATAAATCTTCATTGGGTTCAAAGGTGACATTTAATGCATTTTTTCTTATTCATATGAAATGTTAAACAAATGTGGTTGCAGTAACACGAGTCATCAGAAAAGTGATAGTATTATCTGTTCTTTGCATATTATTACTCATTTTTATCTATAACAGTGGTTCTCAACCTTCCTAATGCCGTGACACTTTTAATGCAGTTCCTCATGTTGTGGTGACCCCCAACCATAAAATTATTTTCATTGCTACTTCATAACTGTAATTTTGCTACTGTTATGAATCGAAATGTAAATATCTGATATGCAGGATGTATTTAGGCCACCCCTATGAAAGGGTTGTTCGACCCCCAAAGGGGTTGCGACCCACAGGTTGAGAACCGCTGATCTATAACATTCATTTATGCATATTATATTTTATTTCACTTGTATTTAGATGGGTTTCTGGGATAATTATTTACTCTTGAAATGTTCAATCCTCACAGTGCATTAAGACATCACAAGCTGCTATCTCCATGGAAAGAGATTGGTGATGTCATAAGCATGGGACACATGAGACTGACAATCAGGAACTAGAAATGAAAGATTTAAAAAAGTGTCATGTAAAATCTTGGGGAGGAGTATGGGGAAAGGCAAAAGAAGTAATTCATGTCTTAAGGAAGCTTTCCTACCATGAAAGTGGAAATAATAGTTTCATTTTTTTTATTGATTTCAGAGAGGAAGGGAAAAGGAGAGAGAAACATCAATGATGAGAGAGAATCATTGATTGGTTGCCTTCTGCCTGCCCACCACTGGGGATCTAGCCCACAACCTGGGCATGTGCCCTGATTGGGAATTGAACCGTGACCTCCTGGTTCTTAGGTAGACGCTCAAAGACTTAGCTACACCAGGGTGCAGCTGCCTTTAATTAAAAAATATATATATTATTTTTTTTCAGAAGTTAAGGTAATTGAGGCATAAAGAAATTAGTTTGCTGCCTTTGTTACAGAGGAGAAATGGGAACAGGACCCAGATCTACTTAATTCCAAAGCCTAGCTTCCCTGATTTACTGTCATACTTATTGAAGGGGACCTTAGCCATTTTTAAAAATTGTTTTACAGTTTAACAGTACTTATTATAATAGATATCTCAAAGTTTTATTGTTCCTAAGTCCTATTGGTAAAAAATTTTGGGCAGAGTAATACATTCCTGACATATATATGTACATTTATTTTTAAATTAGATGCATGTACTACTATTACTAAATATAATTAATAATACATACTTTATTTGAAGAACTGGAATTTTAAGATTCCTTTGAACAAAAGGAGTCACAGAATGTATATCTCCAATCTCCAAATTAGGAACATATATATGGGCTACTGAATGCTGAGGAAACAACACTCTTTGGGTTTCCCATGATTTGCACATTATATTGATACCATTGTAATGAACCCAGTTATTAGTAACTGGGAAGAAACAAAGGGAAGGCCAAATAGTATGGACATGCCACTTGATAAAAGATATATAATCCCCTAGACCAGTGGTCGGCAAACTCATTAGTCAACAGAGCCAAATATCAACAGTACAACGATTGAAATTTCTTTTGAGAGCCAAATTTTTTAAACTTAAACTATATAGGTAGGTACATTGTTATTAACTTCATAAGGGTACTCCTAAGCTGGCTTTTGCTAAAAACGTCCTCAATCTGATTGAGGTACATTCGCTGAGGTCGACCCCTTCCAACTCTCCCATCCACACTCGTCTTGTATACTTGTTTCGTCTATCTCCTTTCCGAAAACCGACTTTTGCTCATGGGCCACGAAGTTTCAATCACACTGTACGTGCACGCCCGAATGTGGTATTTTGTGGAAGAGCCACACTCAAGGGGCCAAAGAGCCGCATGTGGCTTGCGAGCCACGGTTTGCCGACCACTGCCCTAGATAAAGGAGTTCTCTCTCTTGATTACACTTGACCCCTGACCTGTGGGACTCTCATGCTCCTGCTCTCTTGCATCTGGCCACATGACCCACAACCATGTGGACCCCACAAAATGGACTGATGGACTAAAATTTGCCTAATTCTACCCCAGACCCAGCTCCACCATGGAACAGAAATGCTGGGCACGACTTTGCTTCCACCTCTGCTGAATCCCCAGTTGTGCCTCTTCCAGGACTGGATTAAGGGGAATGGGACTTTGCAATCTGAGGGATATAATTCCACACAGATAAAGCTTTTTACCATAGCTCATCTTCTCATGGAGGCCTCCAGAAATTTTTATTCCAGCAGTGCCCTAAGAACTCACTTCCACTAGCAACAAAGAAGTACCATCCATGCATTTCTCTGATAACAGATGGTGGCCCAGATGAGACTGGAGATCAAGAGGATTAAAACTTGGAAGCCATTCATCTGCTCCAGCCCACTTGCTGCCTCCAGGCCAGCACTAGGAGGATGAAGCAGTAAAGGAAGGGGAAGTTGACCAAGACCCTGGGAAGCCTGGTGAGAAACGGAATTTAACTTCCCTATTCTGGGAATTTTATCTTAATTCCCTAATAGGCAATCTGTTTTCCTAATTTCTTACTGGGCAATTAGATGAGAAGCATTAGTTGAGAAGCAGTAACATTTGTATGAAATATGTCACAAGCAAGATGGCTGCTAAAGTGGCTTTAATGATAACTTCTACCCTTAAGCAAAATGGCTGCCAAAAGCAGAATAGCAATATTGTGGCTTCCTAATTCCCTAACAGGCAATCTGCTTTCTTTTGCTACCACTAACACTGCAGTTCCAGACCCAAGACTGGAGGTGGGCATCCAGCTGCCTCCCCAGCCAGGGCTGGGACAGGGGGCATAGTTGCCACTGCTGTGCCCCATGGAATGGCGGGACTGACCCCTGTGCTCCCTTAGTGCTGCCACCACAGCAGTTGAGACTGAAAACCCCCCTGTGGGATGAAAGAGAGGTGCACACATGCCAAGTGTCAATTTCATGGGTTCTGTGCCTGGCCCCGAAGCTTTGGAAGTGCTCCAGGCTCACAGATTCGCCCTACTTTCTTGGCACCTCACCTCTACTCTGACAGCTTGTTTGGAGTGTCTCCCGATCCTCGGCCCACATATGGAAGGTGCTAAGCCCCACGCGCTTGGGGTAGGGGAGCATCCGGGTGCTGGCTGAGGTCACTGCAATGGGCACAGAGCTTTGCCTCCTGCGAAGTCCCAGCCAAAGCATACGTCGGACCTCTTGGCTGTGCTGGGAAGGGGCGAGGGGAGGCTGATTAGAAACTCCATCTTAGATAATTTCTCCCTGGCACACAGAGAAACTGATGCAGGCACCACCCCCTCTATACTTGTCACTAAGGGGCAGAAGTCACAATATTGCTACTCTGCTTTTGGCCACCATTTTGCTTAAGGGAAGAAGTTGTCATTAAAGCCACTTTAGCAGCCATCTTGCTCGAGGGCAAAAGTCCTGCCCCTGGTGGCCATCTTGCTTTTGACATATTTTATACAAATGTTACTGCTTCTCAACTAATGCTTTTTCCACAGGTATAGCTAGTAGAAAAATGCTTCAAGTGTACAAGTGCTCAGAGAAATAAAAGGTTTTTGTTACCTGAATTTAGAAACTGACTAAAAGCAGAATTTAAACTCAGGACCTGGTGTGTTAAGTTCCAGCCAGTCAAATTAACAGGGAATGCTGTTCCCCACTTAAGGGAAGCTGTCTCACACTACCAAGCCTCTTAAGGGACCACAGCTATTAGAGAAAAAAAATTAGACAGTGACAGCTTACTGGTCCAGCTGTTAGAGGCCAGTTGAAAGGCTAGACTTTGTCTAGCCAAGGCAGACAGGGAAGAATGCCTCCAATAAGATTGAGGCATTCAGAATCATCTACATGGAGTTAAAGACCCCACTCTTGGACAATTGTATTACCATTTCAAGAAGAGTCGCTATGTTGGGTGTGGGCAGAAACTTTAGACTATTGGCAAATGTCAGTTCCCCTTATTGGCTTAGATTGGATGACTGCCATCCCGTGGTGGTTAAGGTGTCACAAACCCCTCTGATTCTGATCTATGACTGAAAGTTAAGGGAGTATAGATGGCCTTAATGCCTCCCTCAACTTTTAGGTTTTTCTTCATGAAATCAACAATAATACAATTTCTATTCCTCAAGAGTGACCACTCTGACATGGAATTTTATTCTGGGATTTTCAAAAGGAATTGTCTGCCTTTGTAGTACAAATATCTGGTCTCCAGAATGCTTATCTGATTTATCAATTGGATTGCAGATTCTGAAAAATAGATGGTATCCGAACCAAAGCTACCTAAGCCAATCAGTTTAATTCAGTTCACCTGTGGTTTGCTAAATCAATGAGTTTTGCTATATACCTGTCTCCATGGGAATATGTCTCTTAAAGTGTCAGTGTATTTGCCAGTAAAGAAGACTATGTTTCTAAAAGTTATGGAGTGTGTTTGCCAACCTAGAAAATGCTAATCATTCACTTTTAGCTTTTTATCCCTTAGTTTATTCCCTCCACAATTTGGCAGATCTTAATGAGTGGGTCATAGCAATACATTTATCTGCATAAATCAAATAAGACTAGTTCCAAACTAAATGGTCTTATTAACCAAGATTTTGACTAGAATGCCATGTCTAAGACAGATATTCCTGAATTCTGGATGTCACCAGAAAACCTTAAAGAATTGAGATTGACTTTCAAAGACAATCAAAGGCCACTTGAAGAAATGGCTAATACCTTGCTTGATCATGTAGTTCATGGCAATCTTCCCAGGGAAGGAACAAAGGTTGCTCCTCTGAAATATGGCAAGAAAGGAAACTCAAGACATTTTTGTGGACCTCAATGACTTGAGTACTTGACCCAATCCTACAGGTATTGATGGAAACTGGCCTTAGCATCTCCACCCTCAGGGGATAACTGCTCACTAAAGCTCAATCTGAAGATTTCTTGTGAATGAGATTCTAGCCAAGCAAATTTGAGAAAGCCTGTGTGGTCAATTTGATAAATTGCTACTCTTATTGTGTTTATACAAATGATCAAGCCAAAGTAAAACTGGTCTTAATACAGTCTTTTGGAACATGAGGGTAGTCTTAGGAAGAAAAAAGAAATTCTGTTTCAATGGAAACCACAATGTCCAATTGTGGGTATTAAACTTCAGTGCAGTTAACTGTCTTCAAAGTTTAGTTTTAAGGCTGTGTCTATGAATGCCATACAGACCTCAGCACCTGATAATATTCCCAGAAATGTTCTAACTGCAAACAAGATCGTCACTGCTTGATTTCATTCCAGCAAAATCCTTGCTTTTGGAAATCTTGGCAACTGGTTTATGATTTGCTGTATGCATTAACCTTAGTGTTTTGTTCCCTCCTGTTTTCATAGAATGCATGCCTATGTCCATATTTACCTGATTGCTTGCTCACACAATGTAGGCCTCACTTTAGAAACCATCTGTATCACCATTTTCTGAAAATGAGACTCAATGACTTGGACTTATGGTTGAGCCAATGAAATATGGACAGTCTAATGGCACCCTTTGAAATTACTTTCCCTTTTCTGCCCAAATGGTTCAGATAGAAAAGGCCACAGTTTCTCATAGGGGCAATCTTAAAATGTTTTCCGTAGCTTCATTTAGATTAAGTATGGTGGACAAAAATACTTTAGACAAGTGTGACACACCTGCCTCCAGAAAAGCCACTCCTCCAACTTAATTTGCTGCTCTGTAAGTTAATCTTTCCATTTATCACAAGATCTCACTAGACCAGTGATGGCGAACCTTTTGAGCTTGGCGTGTCAGCATTTTGAAAAACCCTAACTTAACTCTGGTGCCGTGTCACATATAGAAATTTTTTGATATTTGCAACCATAGTAAAACAAAGACTTATATTTTTTGCAACCATAGTAAAACAAAGACTTATATTTTTGACATTTATTTTACATATTTAAATTCCATTTAACAAAGAAAAATCAACCAAAAAAATGAGTTCGCGTGTCACCTCTGACACGCGTGTCATAGGTTCGCCATCACTGCACTAGACCTTTAGTTGTTATAAGTCTCCTCAGTATTGAATTATGCCTTTTAACCACTTTCACATCTTGTTTCTTTCTTTCTCTCCTTCTTCTTTCCTCTTCCTCTAAAAATTTTTTAAGTGTTAAAAAAAGAGAAAGAAATGAAAGCCTTGGAAAAAAGATCATGAATACACATACTAATCAAAATGCACCTCTTGGCACTTTTCCTGTGGTCACCCAAGGGAAAATATGTCTCCATAGCAAGCATAAAATTTTTTCCTGTCTTTCAAGCAAAATACCAATGTAATTGATATGTACTACTAATCAGATGAGTATAACACATGATAATATCTTTTCCTCTGTGAATAGAAGTGATATGCTTCAGTGGTTAACACAGCATGCATGAGGCTACCCTCTTTATATGCACAGAGGTGTTCAAGTAATACATTTGAAAACCAGCACGGGGCACTCTATCCATATGTGGTTAAATAATTGAAGCAATTGCCATGTGAGTTGTTGGCTACCACATCTGTATATTTCTCCAGGCTATAATCAGTACCAGATGTTCTACCAGATGATGGTTTATGATGCCACAAACATTTCTGACAATCCTAGTGGGAATGAGAGGCTCGTGTTAAATTTATCCTGCAGTATGACAGTGAGAACCAAGAGGAAACAGCATGGTAACCAAAGAGACACACATCTAAAGAGCTCCACCCATTCTCGCCATGTTAATAGATACACACAAAGAAATAAGTGCACAGTGTCCTCCTCCCATGACATAGAAGTTGCTAGACTTAATAAAATCCTCTAATATCATACCATTCTGCAAATTCTTTACAATTGAATTGCCCATTACATTAGCCATTGGTGAATATCCTAAAGATTTTGCTTAAGCATATTGCATAATTTACTTAAGTGCTCTTAATTTTATAGTGTATATTTGAGAAATTGTAGAGGGTCACTACTTTTCACTCAGAATGCACATCTATAACTTTATTAAATTCTATGTCTATATTTTTAAAGTAAACAAGTGACCTACCTGTTGATATCATTGAAAGTAACTTCTTTTTGTAAAATACTTTTTAAAAATCATTCATTTTATAAATATTTATTGAGTACTCTCATGTACCAGACTATGTTATAGGCCTTGAGGATATGACAAATTAAACAGATAAAAATCTCTCTCAACACACAGTTAAAATTAAAGCAAGAGAGGTTACATTTCCTGGGGGAGCTTATATTAAAGAAGTTCATTCTAATGATCTACACCAATAAAAGAGAAACATGGTAATTAGCGTATGACCGCTACCCTTCCCATTGGCTAATCAGCATATCCTTATGCAAATTAACTGTCAGCCAAGATGGCGGCTGGCAGCCATGCACTGAAGAGAGCAGGGAGGCTTGCTTACTCCAGTGACGGCGAACTCCAACGTTCCCCGCCTAACTTGCCGGCCTCTCAGCTGCAACTCTAAGCAACTATGTACTATGTTGCAAATAAGAAGCTAAACAAAACCCCAGAAACCGGCTTTCATTCAGCCAGGTTCAGCCAGCCGGACCACAACATTGTATCGATGTTTTCAGCAGCGAGGCCTCAGAGCTAAAGCTGGCCCAGAATAAAAAAAGAAAAAAAGGAGCGGTTGGGAGCTTCAGTCACCCGCTTCCAGAAAACGGCCCTCAGCCCCTCACCCAGACTGGCCAGGCACCCCAGTGGGGACCCCCACCCTGATCCAGGACACCCTTCAGGGCAAACCAGCGAGCCCCTACCCGTGCACCAGGCCTCTATTCTATATAGTAAAAGGGTAATATGCCTCCCAGCACCGGGATCAGCGGAGCAGTGAGGCTCCCAGCACCGGGATCAGCGTGACAGGGGCAGCGCCCAAACCCCCTGATCGCCCTGTGGCTCTGTGTGTGACAGGGGGCGGGGCCACAACCTCCCTATCCGCCCTGCTCTGTTCTTGACGGGGGGAGCTCCTCAACCCCCTGATCGGCTCTGCTCTGTGCCTGATAGGGGGGAGCTCCCCAACCCCCTGATCACCCTGAGGCTCTGTGTTTGACAGGGTGCGGCGCCCCAACCCCCTGATCAGCCCTGCTCTGTGTGTGACAGGGTGCGGCGCCCCAACTCCCCCCCCCCCCCCCACGGGCCCTGCTCTGTGTGTGTCAGGGTAGAGCCATAACCTCTCCATCGGCCCTGCCCTGAGTGTGACAGTGGCGGCGCCCCAACCCCCTGATCGGCCCTGCTCTGTGCGTGACAGGGGGAGCTCCTCAACCCCCTGATTGGCCCTGCTCTGTGAGTGACAGGGGGCGGTGCCCCAACCCCCCTGATGGGCCCTGCTCTGTGCATGACAGGGGGCAACGCCCCAACCCCCTGATCGGACCTGCTCTGTGCGTGACTGGGGGTGACGACGCAACCTCCCTATCAATCATGCCTTGAGTTTGACAGGGGGCGGTGCCCCAACCCCCCAATCAGCCGTACCCTGAGCGTGACTAGGGGTGGCATCGCAACCTCCCAATCCGCCCTGCTCTGTGCATGACAGGGGGCGGCGCCCCAACTCCCCAATCGGCCCTGCTCTGAGCCTGACCAGGGGCTGCACCTAGGGATTGGGCGTGCCCTCTGCCACCCGGGAGCAGGCCTAAGCCAGCAGGTCGTTATCTCCCGAGGGGTCCCAGACTGCGAGAGGGCACAGGCCGGACGGGGGGACCCCCCTCTCCCCCCCTGAGTGCACAAATTTTTGTGCACCGGGCCTCTAGTTTATTATAAAATTAACACCTATGTATGGAAGAGTACCAAGAAAATGAGATGTGACTGAGGGTGACAAGGGTTCCTCCCTGTACAGGAGGTTAAACTGGCTCTTCAAGGCAGTGGCCTCAGAAGCCAGAATGAGATTGGCAGCTGTGTTTTTGGCCTGTTGACTTACTCTCAGAGCTGAAGGAAAGGCATAGCTGCTGTCATCTCAGTGACAATCTGCTCAGGTACTTCTTCAAGGAGTCTAAGTCCTCCACAAGGGCCAGAGTCCCCTGAGGCTACAGACATGTGTGGGCCTTGGTAATGCAATGATAATCAGCCCCAGCCTGGGGTAACTCTAGGGAGTGAGAAAGACCCTGACACCTCCTCAGATCTTAGCTAGTGTCAGGTATCCCCTCTCCCCAGAGCTTAAATGAGATTGACAGACCTGACTTAGACATTGAATAGACATCTCAGTCCTTCCCTTGTCCAACTCCAGTAAGTTTCCTGGCTCCAGTTCCTCTGTGCCCAGGATGAAATGCGTCCACAAATCTCAGGAAAGGGAAGACCCTGGCTGGCCAGAAGCTTTAAGCCTCACCTGGGTTATACTATCCAGGGAAAGCAGGAATGTCTGAAGGCAGTAGTGAGCTGGGCTTGGAATTCCTTTAGTGTCTGAAGTGCAGGGTGTGTACCAGGCCTGATTGTTGGCAGTGGGCCTTTAGTGATGAGCCCTGGCAGGCCTTGTGTGGTCTGTTGAAGATAAGTCATGAGATTGTTTGAATGTTCCTCAATGTTATAGAGTGGCAAGGTCTGACTTATTTAGAGTAACCCAGGGCTGGGAAGTGACCAGAGCTGTATGTAGGAAGATGTGCTTCCCTAAAGAGGAGAGACATTTCAAAGAGTACTTGGTAGAGAATGGGTTAATGATTGGTGAAATTAGTCAGATGGTTTAGAGTTAAAATGAAGACAAATCTCAGCAGTTCAACCTCAATTAGATCATGCAGAGCATTAGAGAACTTCCTAGGCTATAGGAGTTCATGAATCTCAGTTACTTCAAAATTTATAGTCCTCAACCTAAAGGCCAAGTCATGAAGAATAGATGACTTCCTAACACCCTTTACCCCTTTGGGTTCCCTCCTTTTGAAGCATTAATCAATTTATTTATTACATTGTTACTGGGAACATGTGGCATAGGAGTGGAGTTCAGAGGAATAGGGGCTGCTTTTACCTATGACAGAGCCTGGAGCCATGGGCTGTCTGAGTCCAGGACCAGGAGGCTGAGGCATCACTAGATCTCCCATCTGTAAAGCAGAGTAGCAAGCTGGGGAGAGATGGGGTCTGCTCTGAGCTTGCATTTTATGGTACTATTCCAACTAGTCTAATGCTTAGGCAACTCTTACCTGACCAAAGTCACCATGAAATTCCCCTGGGTTAGCAAGAAGTTACTATACCTTCTTACTTGTTTTCCTCCATCCAGCTTCATTAGAGAGGAAAGGTTTATACTTTCTGAAACTGTAGTGTTTTACACGATTGAGAAAAACAAGGGATATCCATATTTATAGAGAAAAAAAGGAATAAAATAGAATCATGTTTTTTCGAAAGTTTTTCCTAATCTTACTAACTAGAGATAGATCTTAATACTTTGACATCCTTTTTAATTTTATCTCTGTATATTTTTCATTGTTTAAACCTTAATAAATACACAATTTCACAATATACTTTTTAAATTTATCATTATCACATAATTATTTCCCATGTTACTAAAAGCACTGCATTTTATTTTTTATTTTTTTAAAATTAAATCTTTATTGTTCAGATTATTACAGTTGTTCCTCTTTTTTCCCCCCATAGCTCCCCTCCACCCAGTTCCCACCCCACCCTCTTCCCTTACCCCCCCCACTGTCCTCATCCATAGGTGTACGATTTTTGTCCAGTCTCTTCCTACACCCCCCACACCCCTATCCCCCTGAGAATAGTCTGTCCACTCCCTGTCTATGCCCCTGATTCTATTATATTCACCAGTCTATTCTGTTCATCAGATTATTTATTCATTTGATTTTTAGATTCACTTGTTGATAGATGTGTATTTGTTGTTCATAATTTGTATCTTTACCTTTTTCTTCTTCTTCCTCTTTTTAAAGGATACCTTTCAGCATTTCATATAATACTGGTTTGGTGGTGATGAACTCCTTTAGCTTTTTCTTATCTGTGAAGCTCTTTATCTGACCTTCAATTCTGAATGATAGCTTTCTGGGTAAAGTAATCTTGGTTGTAGGTTCTTGCTATTCATCACTTTGAATATTTCTTGCCACTCCCTTCTGGCCTGCATAGTTTCTGTTGAGAAATCAGCTGACAGTCGTATGGGTACTCCCTTGAAGGTAACTGACTTTTTTTCTCTTGCTGCTTTTGAGATTCTCTCTTTGTCTTTTGCTCTTGGCATTTTAATTATGATGTGTCTTGGTGTGGTCCTCTTTGGATTCCTTTTGTTTGGGGTTCTCTGCATCTCCTGGACTTGTAAGTCTATTTCTTTGACCAGGTAGGGGAAGTTTTCTGTCATTATTTCTTCAAATAGGTTTCAATATCTTGCTCTCTCTCTTCTTCTGGCACCCCCATAATTTGGATGTTTGTACATTTGAAGTTGTCCCAGAGGCTCCTTACACTATGTTCATATTTTTGGATTTTTTTTTCTTTTTGTTTTTCAGGTTGGGTGTTTTTTGCTTCTTCGTATTTCAAATCTTTGACTTGATTCTTGCGATCCTCTAGTCTGCTGTTGGAACTCTGTATAATATTCTTTATTTCAGTCAGTGTATGCTTATTTTGTAGTTGGTCCTTTTTCATATCCTTGAGGGTCTCACTAGATTTCTTGAGGGTCTCACTAAATTTATTGGCGGTTTCTAGAAAATTTTTGAAAAACCTTACAAGTGTGGTTTTGAACTCTATATCCAATAGTTTGCTTTCCTCCATTTCTGTCATTTGTGACCTGTTTCTTTGTCTTCGCATTTTTTTAAAGTCTTTCTTTTTTAAAAAAAATATATTTATTGATTTCAGAGAGGAAGGGAGAAGGATAGAGAGATAGAAACATCAAAGATGAGAGAGAATCATTGATCAGCTGCCTCCTGCATGCCCCCGACTGTGGATCAAACCTGCAACCCAGGCGTGTGTCCTTGGCCAGAATCGAACCTGGGACACTTCAATCCGCAGGCTGACACTCTATCCACTGAGCCAAGCCACCCAGGGCTGTCTCTGCATTTTTTATGCTTCCCTGTGTTGATAGAGTGGCTTTCTGTTCTTGGTGTCCTATAGGGCCCATTGGATCAGTCTCCCCAATTACCTGAGGTGGACACTCTTGGTGCACCCCTTTGTGGGCTTTGTGCACAGTCTTGTTGTAGTTAAGCCTTGATTGTTGTAGGTATCACTGGGAGGAATTGACCTCCAGACCTATTGGCTGTGAGAATCAGCTGTGTCTACAGTGGGAGAACTTCTGTGCTAGAGACACCCTTCTGGGGCAAGACTTGCTTCAGTGGGGCTTTGGTGCTCACTGAGTCTGCCCCCTGAGTGTGTCCCTTATGGATCTGAGGAGTTGTAATCTGGATGGTTCCACTCTGACCACTGGGTACACTGGCTCTTGGATCTCTAAGGAGGTGCTAATTTAGCCTCTGCCTGAGGCTACCCAGTAGGAGCTATGGAGAGATCTGCAGATTCCTCTTCTTTGTTTGGGGTTTGGAGGTGCCCAGATGAGGCCCAGCTGTGAAGCAATGCAAGCTGCTGTGGGGCCTTGGGCCTTCTTTTGGAAGTTCTGGGTCTCTCTGACCCAGCTGCAGTTTGTTAGGTAATTTTCAGGTTGCAAAGGGCCAGGCCTTTCATATGCAAAAGCCTCTGTGCACAGCTTGGGTGGGGCAGGGTCTCAGGGGATCAACAGGGTGGAGCAAGCAGCTATGGCTGATCCTCATCCCTGCCCTAAGAGGCCCCACATCTCAGTGTCCCAGTAATTGCTGCAAGCACCTCTGAGAGAAAGCCGCCCTCGAGTTTCGACTGATGCCAGACAGTCCAGTTTCTCCCCGTATGAGTCTGGGTCCCCAGAGACTCGCCTGGAACTGGAGTTCAGAGCAGTCGGGAGCTTGAGACTCCCTCCCGATTGAAAAAGACAACAGCGTCCTAAGTTGCTAGCCCTTTCCACGTGCGCCTCCGTACCTCTGCACTTTACTTCCGCACCTCCCCTGACTCTCAGTGTGCTTTTCTCTTTCCTTCTAGTTGTAGAATTTCCACTCAGCCAGCCTTCCTGTGGTTCTGGATGATGTCCGTTTTGTCTTTTAGTTGTATTTTTGAAGTGGTTGTGCGAGGCAGCAATTTCTGGTGTTTACTTATGCTGCCATCTTGGTTTCTCCCCTAAAAGCACTGCATTTTAATAATTGCACTATATTCCATATACCAAGACTTACTTACAAATTCACCCATTGTTGGAAATTTATGTCACTTCCAATTTTCCTACTTTGAGTGCTATTGCAACAAGCATACTTATATTTCAGAGATGTTCAAGACATATACAGGGTGTCCTGCACAAAACACTAAAAATTAAAAAAATAGAAAAAATAATTATAGAATAAGGATATAAGGAAAGAAAATAGTTGCCCTGTCTCAGTGGTTGGAGCATCAGCCTATGCACCAAAGGGCCTTGGGTTTGATTCCTGGTCCAGGGCACATATCTGGGTTGCAGGTTCAATCCCTGGACCCAGGGTGGTACAGGAGGCAACCAGTCGATGTGTCTTTCACATCAATATTTCTCTCTCTCTCTCCCTTTCTTTCTCCCTCCTTCCCTTCCTCTCTCTCTCTAAAAAAAAAATCAATGGAAAATATCCTTTGGTGAGGATAAAATAACAAAAAGAAAATAGTGTTTTGTACAGCCATACAATGTGTTTGTGTTTAAAGCTCAGTGTTATTACAAAAGAGTCAAAAATTTAAAAAATGTATAGTTTATCAAGTAAACTAATCACAATAAGCTAAGGTTAATTTATTATTGAAGAAAGGAGAATATTTTTATAAACGTATTGTAGCCTTAGTATACAGTGTTTATAAATTCTGAAATAGTATACAGTAATGTCTTTACATTTACTCACTACTCACTCACTGACTCAGAGCAATTTCTAGTCCTATAAGCTCCATTCATGGTATGTATTCCATATATGTGTACCATTTTCTGTACTGTATTTTTATACCTTTTATGCTGTATTTTTACTGTACATTTTGTGTTTAGATGCATAAATACTTATCCTTGTGCCATGATTGCCTACAGTATTCAGTACTGTAATGTGCTATATGGTTTGTAGCCTAGGAGCAATAGTTTATACCTTCTAGCCTAGGCATATAATAGGCTACATCATTTAGGTTTGTGTAAGTGTACCCTATGATGTTTGCACTTTGATGATATCTGCTAATAACACATTTCTCAGAACATATCCCGGTTACTAAGCAATGCATGACTGTACTGTTTTTTACGGTATAATCAGGTACCCTAACACTACGTTGCTAAAACAATAAAATAAAGTCTCATGTTGTTATGTGTAGGCTAGGCATTTCTTCTGGTCTGGGATGGCTCCATTGTAACTTGATGATCTAGGGCACCGGTTCTCAACCTGTGGGTCGCGACCCCATGACTAGTACAAAACTGAAATATCTATCTATCTCCTTTATTTACATAAATTTAATATGACTTATATAAAATATATCAATTACTATCAGTAGTTCATTCAGAGAAAAAAACTGCATTTAAGAATCATCTCATTCATATGAATGTCCACAGCTAATTCAAATGTAAATAAGACGCCTGTGGGTTCCTCCAAGAGCAGAATTTGACCCACTGTGTATAACACTTAACTGCCTTTAGTTACATTATAAATTATCACATTTTATTATGTCGACTCCTATACCATTTTCATTATAGTCCATTATTTTAATATAATATGTTTAAAAATAGCAATTAAATTACTACAACATTTTTCATACAACCTAAAGTGTTTGACTTCAATTTCTTGAAGCAGAAAGATTTGTAATTGACTAAATTTCTATGTATGTATGTATGTATGGACACATTTAATTGTACATGATATTTTCTTGGTGTTAATGTAGTCAGGAATTCTGCTTTAATTATATTAATTTCTTATGAGGGTAACTAAGTTATATTTAGAATATCATTTGAGTTCTTGTTTAGATTATCAGATTTGAAGATGTTTTTCCCAGAGAGTCCCTGTACTTCATTTAAATTCAATTATCTCCAATTTGTTTTCTTAATTTGTTATTTTATATAACTGTTTGGAATTTCTACCACGTATTCATCAAAAAGCAATATGCTCTTCATTACCCACAAGTTAGTTTGTATACATATATATTGGAAGTTCTTGTGAGGCAAAGAACGTGCTTTTTATGTCATTGCATTTCTTATAGTGTCAGTCAATCTAATAAGTGACTAGAATAGTGTCTGATATTATTACTTCTTCAGGGCTGCAGTTATAGAGTTCCACAAACTGGGTGGCTTAAGACAACAGAAATGTATTGCTTGGTAGTTCGCTGCTTTATTGTCACACTAAAGGCCCGGTGCACAAAATTTGTGCACAGAGAGGGGGTTCCCTCAGCCCAGCCTGCACCCACTCCAATCGGGAACCCCTCGGGGGATGTTTGAGCACTGGTTTACAGGGATCAGGCCTAAACCAGCGGTCGGACACCCCTCTCACAATCTGGGACCGCTGGCTCCTAACCACTCACCTGCCTGCCTGCCTGATCACTCCTAACCTCTCTGCCTGCCTGCCTGATTGCCCCTAACTGCCTCTGCCTGCCAGTCTGATCACCACTAACTGCCCTCCTTTGCCAGCCTGATCTCGCCCCCAACTGCCCTCCCCTGCCAGCCTGGTTGCCCCCAACTTCCCTCCCTTGCCAGCCTGATCTTGCCCCCAATAGCCTCCCCTGCCAGCCTGGTTGCCCCCAATTGCCCTCCCCTGCCAGCCTGGTTGCTCCCAACTGCCCTCCCCTGCAGGCCTGATTTCACCCCCAACTGTCCTCCTCTGCCAGCCAATTTGGTTCTGATTGGTCAGTTTCTATGCCAGTCAGTGTCAAAAGCTCCGCCTCCTGGGCAGCCATTGGTTCCTCACAGTTGACCCAGATTTGGTTCTGATTGGTCAGTTTCTATGCCAGTCAGTGTCTTTGGGCCTGTCAATGGGGTCTGATCAGAAAGGCAAGGCTGATCAGTAGCCCAGGTGGAGGCCTGGAGAGAAATGGAGGCATGGCTGTTGGCCAGGTGGGAGAGAAAAAGAGGCAAGCTCTGATCAACAGTTGCCATCGAGGCTACCGATCAGACCCTGCCTCTCTCTCTGCAGGCCTCTCTCTGGGCTGATTCCCAGCCCTCTAGGCAATCAGTTCTGGGTCCGGGCACTCACAGCAGCTGCAGTCAGTGCTGGGCCGCCTCGGCAACCCAGCACTGACTTCTGGTCTGGTCGAACCTTCGGTCGTAATTGGTGGTTACGACCCTGGCTCTTTATTATATAGATGACAGTCTGTGTGTGTGTGTGTGTGTGTGTGTGTGTGTGTGTCTTCACATGGCTTTCTTAGAAAAACACCAGTCATTTAGTATACCAGTATGATTTCATCTTAACTGATTAGATCTGAAATGTCCTATGACCAAATAAGGTCACATTCTGAGGTACTGGGGGTTAAGACTTGAACATATTTTTTTGAGGGCACACAATTCAACTCACAAATGTAAGTAAATAAAGAATATTTGTGGAATAATAAATAAACATGGAATTTTGCTAGATAATGTTTTTTCATGCATTTCTACTAAGTCTACAAAAGAAGTTTTGGCTAAGTTAGATGAGTGAGAAAACAACATCATCAGAAAAATAAAATAATTTACAAGTTTCAACACTTTTAAAAGGCCTATAAGAAAATGTTCAACCTCATTAGTAGGAAAAATATATACATTCATGGCATTATCATAGGGGTAAGAAGTTGTACTCCACAACATGGGGGGTAAGAAACAGCATGTGCCTGTTTTTCCTTGGCAATTCCAGTTTTATTTTCTTAGGGAAATTTGTTGTGATCTTTCCTCATGGTTCATATTGTTCTACTATCCTGGTTTATCAACCACTATGTATTTTACTTTGATAAAAAAAAAAAAAAACTTGATACAATTATGATTTTACATATATTTGTATTAATATTTGATTATTGCTTTCACCAGTAGGCTTTAAGTTCCAAGATGATTATTTCTATTCTTATTCTTCTTTATCTCAGCAGCATTTTGCATAGCACTTGCTAGTAGGTGCTTGATAATGATTTGTTGATAAATTAGTAAAGGAATTGGTGGGATGTATGTAGAAAATATTTGCATTGTGTTTTTATAAAGGATTTACATATGTTATTATATTATATATAAACTAGAGGCCCAGTGCATGAAATTTGTGCACTGGGGGCAGGGGGCTCAGCCTGGCCTGCGCCCTCTTGCAGTCTGGGACCCTTCACTCCTTATCGCCTGCCTGCTCACTGCTCCTTACTGCTCGGAGGCAGGAAAAGCTCCCGCCACCACCGCTGTGCTCACCAGCGGTGAGCCCGGCTTCTGGCTGAGTGGTGCTCCCCTTGTGGGAGTGCACTGACTATCAGGGGCCAGCTCCTGCATTGAGCGTCTGCCCCCTGGTGGAAGTGCTCATCATAACAACCAGTCGTTCTGGTCGTTCTGCCATAATGGTTACTTAGACTTTTATTATATAGATTATATACTTTAAAAATATTTATTTAATGTTGTTAAAGAAATCATAACCAAGGTTACAAGGCCAATGTTTATTTACATAGGTGAACAAGCTATTTGCAAGTAGTTTACCAGCAATCAGTTTTCTATAGCCATTTAGTATATTAATTACAATTTGTAGTTATGTACTCATTGTATAAACTCTTTCTCTTGGAAGATGAATCTAACTTATATTGCTAAATTTTGTATACAGGTTTTATATTAGTTTTAAATTTATGTTAGCTTGTCTCTTCTAGATTTAGTTTAATTTAGTGTTTCCTGTATAGCCTGAAATTAAAATAGTATGTATTTTAAACATACACACACACACACACACACACACACACACATACCCTGGAGCCAGAATGACACTAATTATTCCTCTTCACATACAAAGATGTCATATTCTCTTTAGGATTTATGAAATCACCTTCCTAATCTATGCTGTTAAAAATGAATTAACTTGTTCTGATATTTTAGAGAATGTCTAATTATTTAATTAATTATTTCTGTTATATGAATAAAGCTATGGTAAATTCCCTTCCTAATGTCACCATGCTCTTCCTTATGGATAAGACTCATTTGAATGTATAGCAAGTTCACACACACACGCATGCACACACATACATACTCACACATCATAGTGATATAATGCTACAGAGCTATTTTAATTAAAACTATTGAGAATATGTTGTTGTATTTTAAAATCATCTTCCTCTGACAATTATATGAAATGGTGATGTGTGTATGCCAGTGGGAGACCCAGCAAATGTTAGCTTTCAGTCATTTTCCTGAGATTATGCAAGAGTTCATCTCGAGTCCCTGGTTGGGCTCTTGTGGGAATAGAAATACTGCACTCTTGGCTTGACAGCACTGCCATTTCCAAATGTTACCATGGTGATCACCTATCCAGCATTGCTAACCCTTCTCAAAACAGCTCAATTTGAGATTCAAGTTTCACATTTCCAAGGTTATGGGAGGGTAATTATTTCATTACTCAAGGGAAGAAGATTAGGAGGTAAATAGCTCTTCATTAAATCTTAAAGGATTCAGGTCTTTTTGGGCCACAGAAATCCAAATATTAAAGTGATTAAATTCAAAAGAGTAAAACATGACTGGGAATTGGAAAAAAAATCAATTTTTAGTAGTATAACCATAAACATTTTTTTTCTCTAGTGAGAACATCTTGCATAAAGTAAAAGTATGTTATGTCAATAATTCATGACTTAAAATAATTTTCATGTAAAATAAATGCATGGAAATGTTTGTGCATATATTGAGTAGAAATGCCTATGAAAAAGAGGGATTTTATAAACTGACCTGGCGTGGGAGGAAGCATTGCCATATTTTATAGGCATACCTTTTTTCTATAACTCTAAATTAGAATATTATTATAAAACAAAGGATTTTCATTGTACATATGATTTTTTTACAAATGATTATTTTTTAAATATATTGTTGAGGTTTAACGATGATGCAGTTGAAAATAAGTATTAATGAGCAGATATTTCAAAGTATACTTGATTTTATGAAATGTCATGGGATAGTTGAGAATTAAAGATATTTGAAGAGTATTTAAAATACAAAAATTAGCTCTTTACACCATGCTGCCCAAGTATACTACAAGAGAGTGCATTATGCATTTAACTGTCCAAACCACAACTCTACTGGAAGAGACCTTGCAATGCTGTAACACTTTTGGCTAAAAATGTTACAGCATTTTACTGTATTTTACTTAGGTTTTGTCCACTACAGAACAAACATTTTAAACCACACTGCATTCTTTCTAAAGAGGTTTTAACTTTTTTTTTCTGTTCCCTTTTATCTGTGTTGCCTCTGAAAAAAAAAGTCCATTAAAGATTTTAAAAGATAATTAAAGATACATGGAAGGTTAACTCCTATATGTGACAGAGGATGTGCAGTTCAATATTAGTTATTTAATTTTGACCTGTCTGAGATCCTATGGTCATATGACTTACGGAAGACAAGGATGAATTCAATCATAATATTTTCCAAGAGGAAAGTCAATGTATTTTTATCCCATTTCCCCCTTTCTTGGTCTTTAATATTTCCCACTCTGCATTAATTACTGGTATTGGTGACAGTCTTTTTATTTTTTCTTCTTTTTTTTGGCTTAGTGGAAGGAAAATTAATCAGAATTGATTGTTGGAAGGTTCACTGATTAATTAATTGAAATTATTCATCCATAAACCTCTGGAGAGGTGAAATGGGAAGGTTAAGAGATTCAAAGTGGCTGCAGTCTACAGCGCCTTTTTGCATATTACTTAAGTAATCCATTAAAATTTCATCTAAGCTATTCTAGCTTGCACACCTCTCAGAAAATACAGACTGAAAAGTGGGCAATCACAAACAATAACTCCACTAACAACAAAATCATGTAAGTCATAGAAACACTCAATGGATATTAGGATTTCAAAAGCTAGGTCCAATAGAGTCTGCCTGCCATCTGCAAATACTGAGGGGGTCATAGTCCAAAGTAGGACAGCCAACAACTAAAACAGAACAAGTCCTGGTGAACCCACTGTTTGGTGCTCCTCATCCTGTGTCCACCTAGACTTTCTGGTGGCCTGCTCTCACTGAGCTTAGCTCTGTGTTACTCACTGAACTCCCTTACCCTGATCCCTGGTTCCCCAATTTCAGGGTCTTATTGGAGGTACATTCAAAATTCCAATCAGTTTTTAAGCAAAGTAATTTAGAAATCTATCCAAATGCTACAAGTTTGAATGTATGTATGTGTGAGAGAGTTTGTGGGTGGGAAATCGCCTTACCTAACAAAAAGACCCATAAAGTTGTTTATTTCAAATTCTTTTAAAAATATTAAAGTACAGTTGACATTCAATATTATATTATTTTCAGGTGTACAACATAGTGATTCAACATTTATATATCTTAAGATGTGATCGCCACATCTTAAGAAGTTTATTCTGCTCCATTGGCACATCCAGTTCAAAAGAAAGCCAGCTTTTAAAATAATGTGTTTTTCTCTACTCTAAATTTACTATCTATAAATTGTGTTTAAAAACTTTTGTTGCTAGTATATCATATCATCACTATGTATACCTTAAATATCTTACACCTTTGTCAATCATTTCTCTATAAAAGTGAGTAAAACTTTGTTGCCATTGGTTTGAATGGCAATAAACATTTGAGGGAAAATCAGTGTTGTGAGTGTTAGAAATATAAACGGATAAGGGGATTCTGAGTAAATAAGCCAAGAAAGCACCCATCTCACAGCTTCTTACTTTAAGTTCTTCTCAAGGTGTATTAGTAGGGTAAGCTGATAATCTCACCAACATTTATTTCTCACTGAGGCAAAGTTCTCCAGTAACACTTGGGACAACTATCCTTCATGTGGTAGCTCACTGAACTGTGGCTCTTCCCAAAGTCATGTGGCAGGGGTGAGAAAGAGTGAAAACTGGGCAGAGGATTTTTATTGGCCCAGCCTGGCAGTCCATGTGGCACTTCCACTCACATGTTGTACAGAACCATTGGCTGCAGGCCCCAACTCACAGCCACAGGCTGGGACCCTGGAAGAAAATCAGAACTGACATTGGGAAGTCCTAGATGAGTATCTGGAGAAGAGCAGGAGAGTAGAAGAGGAAGTGGAGAAATCCTGAACCACAAAATGTGTTTCTTTTTCCCATCAGCTCTTACTGAGAAATTCTCCATAGCATGGGGCCTGTAGTGAGACAAAGAAGGCTACCCAAGAAAGAGAGGGTGGCCTGTGCACTATGCTCCAGTTTATAGGGGAAGGAAAATAGCATGGCAGTAGTTTGAAGGATATCCAAATTTTGGCCTTTGAGATTAAAGAAAAACAATCTACCAAACAAGACAGTGACTACCAAATAAAGTACTGTGAGAAGAGTACTCACACTATTTATTTAGTTAGTGTGCATTAGTGGCTACTGCCAGGTCTCCTGAGCAGAAGGATTTACTAAAATAACTTTTTAGTTTTATTGTGTGATAAGAACTCTACCAACTACCTTAATTAACTGCCAAAAAATGTTAATAACTATGTCATCATAGACCATCATGTAAATGAGCTTTAAAAAGTAAAATTTGAAGAGCAATCTTGCCATTAATTTATCTGAACAAATTATAATGTAGGAATACTAGGCAGTCTCACAGCAGGTGAAAACTGAGAAAAAGCATGCTTTTGCAGAAAAGCAAAACATTTTAAATATGACATCAAAATTTTGGAAGAAAGAGCTTCCTCTTTTGCAAGGGAGAGTATTTTAAGTATGTTATTTTTGTTACAATCACATTATTATTGAAGTAATTATAAACCTATCAAACAGCTATGGAAGGAGAGATTCAAAATAGCAGTGGACTGACACACTCCCAGGACCAAACCAGAAATAGGACTAAAATACAGAAAAACCACCCTGAAAAATCAATTGAGAACTAGCTGGAGAGAAATCTGAAACAAGGATGGAAAGTGAAGAATGCATAGAGACTGGTACAAAGTGCAGAGGTGTAAAAGGGCTAACCAGGCTCCCACAGACAGCAGCTAAAGTCCCAGAGGGACATCTCAGATGGGGGAGGGGGCGTTTCCCACTGAGAACTCTAGAGTCTAAACCACAAGCTGGGCTCCCCAGACCAGAGCACAGAACTGATAAAGGTTCCCACATAGCACCTGGCAGAGAAAAGCAGCAGGATTGCTCTCTGCCAGCAAGAGACAGTTGGAAATGCAGGCACCCTTGTAAAGGGCCAACACAAAACATTTCATGTGTAGCCACTCACCTTGGGCTCTGGCAGAGGGAATGCAGAGTGTACTGGAGCTGTGTGAGGATAATTCAAGACTGGGGGCACTGGGGCTGGAGCTTGGAGGGCAGCCACCTCAGGTTCCAGTGCTAAGTCATTCCCTCACACTGTGGAGGACATCTTTCTCCCATGGACTATTATTAATGAGGCTTTTTTTTTTTCCTGGAGGGAAAGCAATTGCCCCACCCATTTGAAAGACCTCTTGCCCCAACCTGAGGTTGATAGCCTGAGGCTAATCAAGGCTGATAATAATCAGACTGCAGGCAGAGGAAGATCTCTGGAGGATTTGAGTCTTTGCTTGATCTTCTTATAGGACTGACGCTAGGAAAAGTAGACCCTGGTGTACATCCTGGTCCTTTCCAAAGGCATCCACCCCCAGCAGAAGGAGCCACAAACTGGATTGCTGATAGCTCCAAATGTTATTCATGGCAAGTCACAAACAGCATCTGACATTGTCCTGCAACAGAATGGAACTCATAGCAGATCTACCCAATACACAGACAAAAACCTAAACAGGCAGCCAAATTGGAAAGACAAAAGAACAACCCCAAAATGAAAGAACAAAATAATTCTCCAGAAGAGCTAAATGAAATGGATAAGAAATTTATCATAATTAGAGTTCAGAATAATGATGACAAAGTTGCTCAACAGCATGAGAAAAGATATAGCAACTATGAAGAATGACATAGTACTAATAATGAACACAGTGGAAGGGATACACAACACATTAGGGGAAGCCAAGGATCAGATCAGTGAATTAAAAGACTGTAGAAAAAAATCACTTAATCAGAGAACCAAAAAACAACAACACACAATTTAAAAATAGGAGCATGGCTTAAATGGGCTGTGGGACAACATGAAACATTGTAGAGCAGTGGTTCTCAACCTTCTGGCCCTTTTAATACAGTTCCTCATGTTGTGACCCAATCATAAAATTATTTTCCTTGCTACTTCATAACTGTAATGTTGCTACTGTTATGAATCGTAATGTAAATATCTGATATACAGGATGGTCTTAGGCGACCCCTGTGAAAGGGTCGTTCGACCGCCAAAGGGGTCGTGACCCACAGGTTGAGAACAGCCATTGTAGAGAGTGCCCGGAAAGGCACATGGACATTTCTTTAATTATTGTCAGCTGAATCCAGGGGCCTTTGGCAAAGCCACATCCTGGAAACACATCCTTTGTCAAAAAGACAGGAGTGTTGTCAGCTTGACCTTCAGCCCAGGTGCCAGGGGGTGGGTTTTGTTATTTAAATCCAGCCAAGCACCAGGAATGAATATGATTCAGGCCCACCCAAGAATGCAAATAATCTCCTTTGTCTTGAATTTTAGTAAAACTTCCTGTTTTTTTGTTTGTTTGTTTAGTTTTTATTTATTTTTATATATTTTATTGATTTTTTACAGAGAGGAAGGGAGAGAGATAGAGGGTTAGAAACATCCATCAGCTGCCTCCTGCACACTCCCAGTACTGGGGATGTGCCTGCAATCAAGGTACATGACCTTGATCGGAATCGAACCTGGGACCCCTGAGTCTGCAGGCCGACGCTCTATCCACTGAGCAAAACTGGTTAGGGCAAAACTTCCTGTTTTTTGCTGTATAAAATAAATACCCTGTATCAGCTCGGGGTCACTCTCTGTCCCTGTCCTGGTCAGAGGACAGTGGTCTCACCTGGCCCCAGTTTTTTTCTTTCATATCTTTGTCTGTCTCTTTTTTTCATTTTCTCAATCCCCAGCCACCCCTACTCAAGAACTGGACTGCTCTCTAGCCGTGCTGGATGCGGAGAAAAGACATATTTACATTTGGCACCCTGATCCAGGGACTTGAGTACAGGGGAATGCTTGGAAGTCAGGCGAGGGGGTCGCTCTGAGAAGTGCACCGAGCAACAGATTAAAGTACTGTAGTCAGGTAAGGAGCGGATTGTCGTAAGTTGTATTAGCTGGGTGTAAAACATGGGTAATTCAGGGTCTCAGGAAAGAGATTTCTACTCTCAAATACTTAAAACTATGCTCAAAGCTCGAGGATGCTCTGTTAAGCCTAGTCAGATTCTTGATTTCTTAAGTTCTGTTAATGAAACTGACCCTTGGTTTCCTGAAGAGGGAACCGCCAACTTTCAAACATGGGAAAACGTCGGAAAGCAGTTGTGTGACCAATACACAGCAGAAGGTCCAGAGAAGATTCCTATTCCTACATGGTCTTTAATTCGTGATTGCCTTGATCCAGCACAGGAAAGTTTAAGAATATCTAAGCAGGGTGTAGCCACGGCTTTACAGCCTACAGTGGAGGGGTGTGAATCTCTAAAAATACCACTTCCCCCCTCTGTGCCTCCTCTGCTTTCTCCTGTCGCTACCACCTGATAAAGATTTACCTTGTAATTATGAACAGGAGCTAGAGTTTGAGGCAGAGCAGGACAAGCGTCACTGTGAGCGGGGTGACTCAGATGATAGAAAGGTTTTGCTTACAGCTGCCCAGCCTTTACTGCTGGATGCAGGCGCTTGGCCAAAGGTGAAAGCGACTTCATATTTCATTTTGCTGGAGGCTCAAACTATTTGTATCAGGCTGAACCAAGTAGAAAGGATTAAAGGAATTTCTCAACAACTGCCAATAATTCTTTATCTTAAAAAATATTTTTCTTAACAAAAACAAACAAACAAAACAAACAAAAACAAAAACAGTAGTCGCCAGACCATTACTGAATTTTCCCCCAAAACAAGAAGGAGGTGGGAGAAGGGAGACATGTGGAGATCTTGTGTGGATGCCCACTCCCCAAGAAGGCTATTTAAAAAAGCCATGCTTTTTTCTGGCTAGTGACTTAAAAGTTTTACAAAATTTTTCCTCAGAAAGACAGCGGAAAGGAACCAAAAAGAAAAATACAAGCTGGTTCTAGCAACAAGATTGGTATTTCCATAATAAAAAGTAGTCTATTTAAGTAATCATGGTCCTCATTCAAAAGTTAACTTTAAGGCTGCCAGGAAAATTAGTAAATTATCTCTGTTACAGAATTTACCAAAGTAATTGCCTTAAAATAATTATGATTAACTCTGCAATCTCAAAATTGTTAAAACATAAATAAATAATATATTGATTGTAAAGGTCCAATAGCCCAGGAAGAAACTAGCTTAGCTCTTTGACATTTAAATGGACCAGGTTAGACCAAACTTGTTTCGCCATTGGAAAACAGTTTTTCCTGCAGCTGTGAACTCATGGACATTTTGAAATTTCCTGCTGGCAAGCAACCTGGCAGGAAACAATGTGGCTAATTTGCATTTGAATGGCTACAGGCCTGCTTCCAATCACTGGCTACTTGAAACTTTGGAAGCTTGCTGAATTAAAAGATAAAATTATATGTCTAGGCATTTTGAAATGACAAAATACTGAAATGTTGATCTGAATTTGCCTCATGAAAAATCTAGAGGATAGAATTGAATTTGTTAATTACATATGTCTTGTATTTTTTTAAAAAAAATATGAAATTATTATTAATCTGAATATTTGACTTGCCAGCTCTAAAAGTTTAAGATTCAAATTAATTTGAGAGAAATTATATAGTTGTGGTAATTAAATGCCTAAAGTATAGAAATTTATTTTTGAGAAAATATTTTTTGTGTTTTCTCTGAAATAATTAGGAATTCAAAATATGTTACTTATTGGTCTAATTATAAAAAGGAAGATTAATTCTGTGATTCCAACCAAATTTTTTAATACAAAAACCAGTTTATGTTGTGCCCAGATTTCAGGATCCCCAAGAAACCAACAGGGAGCCAGCAATTCGATGCAAAAGCATAAGAATCTGTATTTCAAGCTAGCTTGAGCTCCCGTCCACCAGACTCACCGACCCATCGGCTAGCCAAGTGGCCAAGAGAGAGCAAACCCTGCCTAGACCGGTTATAAAGGGGGGGTTGGAGTAAGGGGAGGAGAAAGGACTGTGCTCTGCCGATTGGCCAAGCGCAAGTCGATGTCTTGTTCCTGGGTGTGGCTAGCAGAGTCTTAGACTTCCGGGAAGACGCTCCTTGCCAAGCACGTGGCCAAGGTAAGATGGAGGACGTAGCCCTTACCCTGGGGCAAGGTGGAGGGCCTAGCCCTCGCCCTTTCATTCCCCCCTTTGTCTTGGAACTTCCGGCTCAATCATGAGACGGAATGAATTTTTATTCCACCGTTGCTAGAGGCCCGTACTGGGCATATCTTAACAAATGGTCTGGTGGAAGGGGAAGAAACCATTTCAGCTTTAACAACTTCTATTGAAATAGGATTTTTCTTCTTAAAATTCCTCCATGGCTATCAAAAAGCCAAATCAAGATTCCTGATGTTTGCATAAACACAACAAGAATGGTAACCGACTACCTTTGCTGGAATCTCATGGTTGAATCTTAATGTGCCCAGTAGGGCCAGGAAGCCACGCCACCCAGCTGCCATCAGGCCCGCCTGCAGTATCTGCTGAGTTAGGTGAATCCCTCACCTATAGCAACTCCACCTGAGCCCACGCTCCAGGCTTTAAGCCCATCTCAGTAGCCCCCCTACTTGTTGCGGCCCAGAGTGTGTGGGGGTTCCGCAGGAATGCAAAGGCATCCCTACTGCTCCCCTTCTACTCTTACCAACCGCCAGTGATGGTAGGGCATGGGCCTGACGCTCCAGCGCCAGCCATCTTCAGGGCTTCCAAGCAGGATACCAGGCTTTCTTCGTGGCATTTTTACTGGCTTCAAGTCTTTTAGAGCTCGGACAGGCTCTTTAAAACATGATACTCCAGTCAAAGTTTTCCATTAATAAAACCACTATTAGGAACCGGTCTTATTGAATCTATGCAAAGAAATGTCATTGCCAAATTTCGGAGGAATTACATAAGAAGAAAGACATACTGATCTACTCTAAGATTTTCTGATTTTCCTTGCCAATTCCTTTTAACAAAACAGTAATTGTTGGCATTAAATTTTCTTTCTATGCATAACCATGCCTTAGACCTTCTATTCTAAACAGGCTTCTTTCAGACTACCCCTGACATGGGCATGGTCACAAAGGCCTGCAAGCAGTACACAGGCTGCCAACTGTTAGCTGTCTCTCAACAGAGACCAAAACCTGATGGGCACCGTTCCTGCCCATTTGGGCACCTGTCCCCTTGGCAGCTGGCCATCCTTTACTTTTGGGGGTCACCCCCACATAGTCCCCTTCCAGAACAGCCAGAACACATTCAAACCTGCAAGAGAATTAAAGGTCAATATAACATATCAATACAATGAAACATGATATTGGCATCATGGCCGCTTTAGGCAGCCAAATTCTACTAAAGTCTATTCTTGGCCTTCCTATAAATTGTCCTTGTCTCTTTGAAGCCATGTCCATGAAGATGCAGGCATTATCAATGTTACCAGCATCAGGCAGGTCGAGCACGCCGTAGCTTGCTGCTGACCAGACGTGGATGTGATGGACCCAGGTCGCGACGCCGTCTATCTTGAGAGCGGTGGGGGTCGTCAGGTGGTGCCTTTTGATGTAGACCCAATCTCCTGGTCTGTGCTGATGAGGAGTTGGGGTTGGGCCAGTCTCCTGGGTGGCGCCGAGGCGCAGCCAAATGTCCTCCGCAGCCAAATGTCCTCGTGCGCCCTCTGGAGCCCTCTCAAGAAAAGAGACAATTCTTGCAGCAAGAAAGTCAGGAATGATAGGGGGTGGGGCCTGACCAGCTTCATTCTCGCCTATCTTTACAGATTTCAAGGCCCATTGTCTTCCTTCACAGGCAGGGGGAAGGGCCCATTAAGTCTTTGCCTTGAGGAACTGTGAGCCCCATCCTTAAATGTCCCAATCAGACTAGAATTCCAAAGTCCCAACCCAGCACAGAATATCACATAGAAAATCAAAGTTCCCAGTAAACAACAGAGATGCTTATAAACATCAAATAAACATTTACATTTACACCTTTTCAGTGAACAAGTATTTTTACAGCCTTGGGCTCTTGAGCAGATAACAGGAACATCATCCAAGTCCCCTGATGGGGGCCTGACAGGAACAGATGTGGGGGCCTTTCCCACATCCCAGGACAGGATTCTTGACCTATGTCTTATTTAGATAGAAACGGTTTTTATCACAAACAAACAAACAAATCCAAAACCAAGAAAATCGAGGCCAGAAGTACCCTCTGATGTTTTAGGGGTACCAAGGAAGGAGAAGTTAGGCAGTGTCCAGCCCTTCTCACAATCCACCACCAGTGACCAGTTCCAGCTTACTGGTCTATCATTCATTTAACATTTCTTTCCTCCCATCACACCAAAGCCATGCTTTCCAGTTAAAATTTTAGCCTTAATTTTTAGGTGACATGTAAATAATTAACATTCCTTAGATTGACAATATATTCAAATTCAATAACAAGGATACATATTTAAGCATTAAGGACAGATCAATTTACAGAAGCAGAGACAGCATGCAATCCAAACCACAGCTGTGGGTAAACACATTATCTAGATCAGTATGAAGCCACAGTTTCTATCTGACTTTAGAAATTGGATTACTACTATCAGTCCCTTTTAAAGACTTTGACATAACCTTTAATTGTCCTTAGTTTAAGGAAAGCAGGGTTTTTTAGATTTAAGAGATTAGTTTAAAAATAAATCCTCGAAGCAAGCACGCTTGCAGCCCCATAAAACTCCGCCTTAAAGCTCCACCCCTGAGTAAATCAGAGGGCGGGGCCTTTGCTGTTTCAAGATGGCGGCCCCCAGGGGAGCGGCAAACCATGCGGCCAACGTGGCGGATGCCAAGGCTTGGAGCCCAAAATGGTGGCTGTACCAATAAGCAAAGGCATTTAGTTACCACAATAACACAATTTTTCCCAATTCAATCCGAACATTTCTTTGTCAGGTTCATCTCTGCCATTTTTAAGGCCAAAACAGTCTCGGGTTTTTATTCTGTACACAGCAAATGGTCAGGTTCAGCTCAAAACTATGCGCACTTGTTTTTAAACTGGTATTTTCCCTTTACACGTGCACAGAAATCCCAGATGCATTTTAAAACTTTTACATTTCTAGCTGGGGCGATCTCCATGGGAAGAGGCCAGCTCGCATCCAGAGCCACCGCCGCCCCCGGCCTCCCGGGTGTCCGGCCCTCAGGCTCCGTGGGGGACTTTCCCCCGACCTGATGCCGACTGGGGCCTCGCTGCTCCTGCCTCCCGTGAGCGACGCGCCGGCCCCGCCCCCCGCGCTCCACCTGGCTCCACTCACTCGCCACAAGCCCGGTGACAAAGCCGGCCAACACAGGCCGCCGCCGCCGCCAGGCTCCG
>NW_005871098.1:3932642-4020143 GCF_000147115.1 Myotis lucifugus | reverse complement strand
CAGATGATAGAAAGGTTTTGCTTACAGCTGCCCAGCCTTTACTGCTGGATGCAGGCGCTTGGCCAAAGGTGAAAGCGACTTCATATTTCATTTTGCTGGAGGCTCAAACTATTTGTATCAGGCTGAACCAAGTAGAAAGGATTAAAGGAATTTCTCAACAACTGCCAATAATTCTTTATCTTAAAAAATATTTTTCTTAACAAAAACAAACAAACAAACAAACAAAACAAACAAAAACAAAAACAGTAGTCACCAGACCATTACTGAATTTTCCCCCAAAACAAGAAGGAGGTGGGAGAAGGGAGACATGTGGAGATCTTGTGTGGATGCCCACTCCCCAAGAAGGCTATTTAAAAAAGCCATGCTTTTTTCTGGCTAGTGACTTAAAAGTTTTACAAAATTTTTCCTCAGAAAGACAGCGGAAAGGAACCAAAAAGAAAAATACAAGCTGGTTCTAGCAACAAGATTGGTATTTCCATAATAAAAAGTAGTCTATTTAAGTAATCATGGTCCTCATTCAAAAGTTAACTTTAAGGCTGCCAGGAAAATTAGTAAATTATCTCTGTTACAGAATTTACCAAAGTAATTGCCTTAAAATAATTATGATTAACTCTGCAATCTCAAAATTGTTAAAACATAAATAAATAATATATTGATTGTAAAGGTCCAATAGCCCAGGAAGAAACTAGCTTAGCTCTTTGACATTTAAATGGACCAGGTTAGACCAAACTTGTTTCGCCATTGGAAAACAGTTTTTCCTGCAGCTGTGAACTCATGGACATTTTGAAATTTCCTGCTGGCAAGCAACCTGGCAGGAAACAATGTGGCTAATTTGCATTTGAATGGCTACAGGCCTGCTTCCAGTCACTGGCTACTTGAAACTTTGGAAGCTTGCTGAATTAAAAGATAAAATTATATGTCTAGGCATTTTGAAATGACAAAATACTGAAATGTTGATCTGAATTTGCCTCATGAAAAATCTAGAGGATAGAATTGAATTTGTTAATTACATATGTCTTGTATTTTTTTAAAAAATATGAAATTATTATTAATCTGAATATTTGACTTGCCAGCTCTAAAAGTTTAAGATTCAAATTAATTTGAGAGAAATTATATAGTTGTGGTAATTAAATGCCTAAAGTATAGAAATTTATTTTTGAGAAAATATTTTTTGTGTTTTCTCTGAAATAATTAGGAATTCAAAATATGTTACTTATTGGTCTAATTAAAAAAAGGAAGATTAATTCTGTGATTCCAACCAAATTTTTTAATACAAAAACCAGTTTATGTTGTGCCCAGATTTCAGGATCCCCAAGAAACCAACAGGGAGCCAGCAATTCGATGCAAAAGCATAAGAATCTGTATTTCAAGCTAGCTTGAGCTCCCATCCACCAGACTCACCGACCCATCGGCTAGCCAAGTGGCCAAGAGAGAGCAAACCCTGCCTAGACCGGTTATAAAGGGGGGGTTGGAGTAAGGGGAGGAGAAAGGACTGTGCTCTGCCGATTGGCCAGGCGCAAGTCGATGTCTTGTTCCTGGGTGTGGCTAGCAGAGTCTTAGACTTCCGGGAAGACGCTCCTTGCCAAGCACGTGGCCAAGGTAAGATAGAGGACGTAGCCCTTACCCTGGGGCAAGGTGGAGGGCCTAGCCCTCGCCCTTTCAGTTTAAATTTAATTGATATTCTTTAGGATAATTATAAAAAGTATATAATCTTTAAATTATATATATATATATATATATTTGATGGTCTTTCCAAGTTAAATTTCAAGGCTATAACCTAGGGCCTGGAGTGATTCAAAGAATTTGTTCTCTATTCTTGAAGGAAATATTTTAAATTTAGCCAATCTAATATACTTGAAATCGCTTAGAAAGTTTTATCAAATAAAAATTAATAACTACATTTTTCTTATATACATATATTTTAAATGTTATGAAGGTTTTATCTTCTAAAAAGGGCAAAATAAAGTAACAATATATTTTTAAAATACAGCCAAATTTTTCAGCCAATGGAAATTTAAGAGACAAAAAGCCCCTAGCCACCTGCATTTTAAATAGGCTGGAGGTGGGGCAGCATTTGTGCCTTGTGAATCAGATGTATAAGTTTACTAAATTTACTTGCTTTGTTTTTTAATAAAGATACCCACTTTAATTACTTTATAAATTAGCTTTTTAAATTATAATCAAAATTTCATATAATTTCAGCTAAATTAAAAGCCAATATTTTTATAAACAATTAAATTCTAATAAAGCCCTCTGAAAGTTACTGGGCCTACCCATGATCCCTCTATATATGCAAATAAGCCTAAGGGGACATTAATTAGTTAAGACCCTATCTAAAAATCTCTATGGGAGAAATGACAAATTTATTCAATATACTTAGGAATCCTAAGAAAGTTTTTATTAAGTGTATGCAAAGACCTACAGAGTCAATTTTCTAATTTTGTGACTCACATGTAATAGCATTTTGCAACCATCTAAAAAATATGAATGCCAAGCAGTTTGGGGCCATCTGGTAAATCCTATCTTCCCTAAACCGAGGACACTTAAAAGTCAGTGATTTACATTTTGCCTCCCAAACAAAGGGTAAATAGCTTATGCCAGGGGTCCTCAAACTACGGCCCGCAAATACAAATATTGTATTTGTTCCCATTTTGTTTTTTTACTTCAAAATAAGATACGTGCAGTGTGCATAGGAATTTGTTCATAGTTATTTTTTAAACTATAGTCCAGCCCTCCAACGGTCTGAGGGACAGTGAACTGGCCCCCTGTTTGAAAAGTTTGAGGACCCCTGGCTTATGCAAAAGTACTCAAAAAGACTGATAGCAGAAATCCAATTAGTGACATTTACTGTCACACCCTAGGTCAAATAAAGTTTAGGGGAACTAATAGTGGAAGCTTACCAGAGCCTTAATATTGTCGCAGAGGCTTGTCTCACCTGGAGATTACTCATGGAAGCATTTTATCTGTATTTGTGCTGATATTGGACCAGCCTACGTTCAGGGAATGGTATTAGCTGCTGCATTAAAAGAGATGTTATACCTCAGGCATTAACCATTTTTACAGATGGATCCAGTTCTGGAAAGGCTGGATCTACTGCAGCCGAGGAGAAAAGGTCCTTCAAACCCCTTATATTTCAGCACAATGGGTAGAAATATATGCTCTTATTTTTGCCTTGACAGATTTTGCTATGTAGCCCATCAACCTATAGTGATAGTGCTTATGTGGTAAGTATGGCCAAAATTAATGAAACAGCTACTATAGGGCACACTAATTCAGAGGAACTCTTTCATTTATTTTTCAGCCTTCAATAGGTTGTTTGAGAACAACAATTTCCATGTTTTATTGGCCATATTAGATCCCATTCTGACCTTCCAGGTCCCTTGGCTGCAGGTAATGAGGAAGTAGATCGCTTCATTGTCTCAGTAGAGGGGGTCACTCCATTTTCCATGGCACAGGCCTCGCTTACCCTACATCATCAAAATGCCTCTGCCTTGTGCAAGGAACTCCATATTTCCTGAGAGCAGGCTTGCCAAGTTGTCAAGCAGTGCCCTCAGTGCGTTATCCACCTCGCTGTGCCAGCATTAGGGGTAAATCCTCAAGGACTTAAACCTAATCAAATCTGGCAAATAGATGTCACTCAATAGTGGAAAGAGCCCATGGTACTCTTAAAATGCAATTACTAAAACAAAAAGAGGGAGACAGATGTTATGTGTCACCTCAAAACAAATTCAGTCATGTTCTTTATACTTTAAATTTTTTGAATTGCAATGCAGAGGGTCATACAGCAGCCGAAAGGTATCAGGTCTCCTATACAATAGCTTCCGTCGAGTTAGCCTGGTGGAAGGAAGCACAAACCAGATTAGAGTTTTACCAGATTCAGTAATAATGTGGGGAAGAGGTTGTGTTTTGTATCTTTCCAGAAGGAGCAGTGCAGCCAATTTGGGGGCCAGAGCATTATGTGCATCTCCACAATGGACCAAGAGAAGCTCCTCGTCCCTTCACTCAAAAAGACTGAGAGTTGCCCTGATGACAGCAAAGTGGAAGAAGAAGAAAAGTGAAGGCTACGCAAGGGACTGAGGTACCAACATGGGGTCATCTGAAGAAGTTAACGACTGAAGCCCAGCGGACAGTAGAAAATCTAGAAGTGGAGGCTACTAACTCAACCATGTTTCTGGCTATGCTAGCATTGGTTAGCTACCAGTCTTCTATAAAGTCTTGTGAAGCCAAGTCCGAGGACACTGAATAAATATACACCAGTAGCAAAAAAAATTTCATTTAGTAGCTAAAAATGTGTAACATGTCTGTAGTTTGATTTTTGCATTGGCATTGTTTGCAATTGTTTTAATATCAGAGCTTTGTTTAAATTTTACTTTTATTATAGTAGCTTAAAAACAAAAAAAGGCCTGACTGGAAGATGGTGACCGGCAGGAAGGTAGGGAGGGAGAGAGTGTGAGAGCGCAAGGGAGTGATAGAGGAGTGTAGAGGAGTGTGTGGACGTGTGTGGTATGTGTGTGTGTATGAGCGAGGAACAGTTAGATTCTGCAGGTCTTCTAAGGGACTGCTAAACCAGGCAGTCTTAGACTGCGGAGCCCCGCTCCCAGCGCAGACACTCCTGGGTGGCCAGTGCAGGCATAGAGACCACGCCATCTTGAGAAACAGAGCTGCTTCAGACTAGGATCCTGGCCTCAGAACCACCCAGTCTGGTCTCAGACGCAAACCGGGACCCTGCAGCCACTGGGGACAGAGACCTGCAACCACAGTTACAGACCCACAGACACCAAGAATCCACACATCCCGGCAGCAGATCTCTGTGAGTAACAGAGCCCATCCCCCTCCCCGCAGGCTCACGGGCAGCGCCATAGTCACTGATAGACCCACTCCTCTCCCAGGCCTCAGTGCTGCTACAGGAATCTTAGCCTGCGAACATGCAAACACTGGGAACTTGTTCCCTGCAGCACAGGCAACAGGAATCTTAGCCTGCGAACGCATGAACACTGGGAACTTGTGCCCCGCAGCACAGGCTACAGGAATCAGAGTTTGGAAACGCACACAAACACTGGGAACTTGTTCCCCGCAGCACGGGCTCCGGGACCCCAATTCTCTAGGCAGGAGGCAGCACCAAGCACCCGTGACTTGACTCTGTTTCTTATCACCTGCGCCTGGGATCCCTGATTCTCAGTGCATTCAAACTAAGAGCCAGTGACTCCAATTCTTGCTGCATGTGCAAACAAGGACCCTGATTCTCAATGCGAGGCCGCGCGAAGCAACAGAGACTCTGATACTGGATTCTTGGGGAACTCTGACTCCTGGTGCATGCTAGGGTGCTCTGATTATCAATACACTCCAGGGGGTCTCTGTTTCAGCACAGTGCAGGCGGGGTCCCTGATTCTAAGTGTGCACACGAGGCCACACTGAGTGCTGGTAATGCTGACTCTTAGTGAGCCTGGTTCCCACCAACCCACCACAGCCACACATCTTAGTGTCAGAGCTCTTCAGTGACACTAGGGTGGTACAAAGCTCCCACTGCACATGGCCCAGGCCCACGCAAATTGATGTTTTAACCATCTGGAGATAGTCAGAATGGGGAGACGACACAATCCCCAGAGGAAAGAAAATGAGGAGTTGCCAAGAAAGGAAATTAGTGAAGTTGAAGCATACAACATGACAGAAAAAGAATTCAGAGTAATGGCTGTACAATTCATTCACCAGATGGATGAGAAAATCAACAACCTATGCAAGAATCAGGAAAAATGAAAAGTGATATAGCTACAATCAAAAACACCATGGAAGGTTTCCACAGTAGACTACAAGAAGCAGAGGACTGAATTAGTGAGTTAGAAGATAAGGTAGAGAAACAAGCTCAATCTGAACAGCAACTGGAGAAAAAAATTAAAAATCCGGAGGAGAGCCTAAGGGAGCTTTGGGACAACATGAAACGAAGTAACATAAGAATAATAGGGCTGCCAGAAAGATAAGAAGAGCAACAAGGATTAGAAAATCTATTTGAAGAAATAATGACAGAAAACTTCCCAGATATGGGGAAGAAAACAGTTACACAAGTACAGAGAGTCCCAAGCAAGATGAACCCAAAAAGACCCACACCAAGACATGTCATAATAACGATGGCAAATGTACACAACAAAGAGAAAATTTTAAAGGCTGCAAGAGAGAGACAGAGAGTTACCTACAAAGGATCCCCCATCAGATTATCAAATGATTTCTCAACAGAAATACATCAAGCTAGAAGGGAATGGAAGGAGGTATACAAAGTGTTGCAAAGCAAAGGACTGAATCCAAGAATACTCTATCCAGCAAGACTATCAATCAAAATTGAAGGGGAAATCAATAGCTTCGCAGACAAAAAAATGCTAAGGGAGTTTATCACTACCAAGCCAACAATGCAAGAAATGCTAAAGGGAATCCTGAAAAAAGAAGAAATAAAAAGGTAAGAAATAACACAGGCATAAAAATAGAAATGACTACAAGAAAGTACCTTTCAATAATAACTTTAAACGAAAATAAACTAAATGCTTCAATCAAAAGACATTGAGTGGCTGAATTGATAAAAATACATGACCCATATATATGCTGACTACAAGAGACCCACTTCAGAACAAGGGACTCACACAGACTGAAAGTGAAGGGGTGGAAAAATATCTTTCAGGAAAATGAAAATGAAAAAAAAAAGCGGGGGTAGCAATACTTATATCTGACAAAATAGACCTCAAAGTGAAGGCCATAACAAGAGATAAAGAAGACCACTTCATAATACTAAAGGGATCAATACAACAAGAGGATATAACCCTGATAAACATATATGCACCTAATGCAGGAGCAGCCAAATTCATAAAAAAAACCTCCTAGAAGATAACAAGGGAGAGATCAACAACAATGCAATCATAGTAGGGGACTTAAACACTCCACTAACATCACTGCATAAATCCTCTAGACAAAAAATCAGCAAAGAAACAGCAGTCCTAAATGACTCACTAGATCAGATGGACTTAATTGACATCTTCAGAACATTTCACCCCAAAGCCATGGAATATACTTTCTTCTCAAGTACACATAGGACATTTTCAAAAATAGACCACATATTGGGTCACAAGCAAAGTCTCCCCAAATTCAAGAAGATAGAAATCATACCAAGCATATTCTCAGACCAAAATGGCATAATATTAGAAATAAACTACAATAAAAACAATCCAAAAAACTCAAACACTTGGAAGCTGAATAGCATGCTACTAAATAATGATTAGGTTGCAATGAGATCAAAGAAGAAATTAAAAACAACCATGAAACTAATGACAATAAAAGCACAACAATCCAAAACCTATGGAACACAATGAAAGCAGTCCTGAGAGGGAAGTTTATAGCTTTACAGGCCTACCTCAAAAAATAAGAAAAGATGATAGTAAATCATCTAACGCTACAACTCAAAGAATTAGAAAGAGCAACAAGAAAAGCCCAGAGTGAGCAGAAGGAAGGAGATAATAAAGATTAGAGCAGAAATAAATGACATAGACACCAAAAGAAAAAAAAAAACAATACAAAAGATCAATGAAACCAAGAGCTGTTTCTTTGAAAGGATAAACAAGATTGCTGAGCCTCTAGCCAGGATCATGAAGAAGCAAAGAGAAAGGACTCAAATAACCAAAATCAGAAATGAAAGAGGTGAAATAGCAACAGACTCCAAAGAAATTCAAAGAATTGTTTAAAAAATACTATGAACAACTCTACTCCAACAAACTAGACAACCTGGAGGATATGGACATATTCCTAAAAAAATACAATCTTCCAAAACGCAATCCACAAGATTCTAAACATCTCAATTGGCCAATAACTATGGAAGAAATTGAAGCAGTCATCAAACAGCTCCCAGCAAACAAAAGACTGGGGCCAGATGGCTTCACAGGAGAGTTTTACCAAACATTCAAGGAATAACTAAAACCTATCTTTCTCAGACTATTCCAAAAAATTCAAGAGGAAGGAACACTTCCCAGCTCATTCTATGAAGCCAGCATCACCCTCATACCAAAACCAGATAAAGACAACACAATGAAAGAGAATTATAGGCCTATATCCCTCATGAACATAGATGCCAAAATACTCAACAAAATTCTAGCAAATTGGATCCAGCAATATATCAGAAAGATCATATACCATGACCAAGTAGGATTTCTCCCGGAGATGCAAGGATGGTACAATATCCACAAGTCAATAAATGATACATCACATAAACAAATTGAGAGAAAAAAACCACATAGTCATATCAATTGACACAGAAAAAGCATTTGATGAAATCCAACACCCTTTCTTCATGAAAACTCTCAGCAAGGTAGGAATAGAAGGATCATACCTCAACATAATAAAAGCCATATATGACAAACCCACAGCCCACATCATACTCAATGGTCATAAACTAAAACCATTTCTCCTAAGAACAGAAACAAGACAGGGATGCCCACTCTCACCACTCTTGTTCGACATAGTACTGGAAGTACTAGCCATTGCAATTAGACAAGAAGAAGAAATAAAAGGCATCCAAATTGGAAAAGAAGAAGTAAAACTGTCCTTATTTGCAGATGACATGATACTGTACATAGAAAACCCTAAAGACTCCATCAAAAAATTATTAGACTTAATAAATGAATTCAGCAATGTAGCAGGATACAAAATTAATGCCAAGAAATCTAAGGCATATCTTTACACCAATAGTGAACTTACAGAAAGAGAGACTAAAAAAGCAATCCCATTTTCTTCCTTTTCTTAAGTTGTATGAGTTCCATGTAGATGTTGGAGATTAAATTCTTATCAGAGATAACATTGGCTAATATGTTCTCCCATGCAGTGGGCTTTATTGTTGATTAGTTGATTTTTTTTTTCTGTGCAGAAGCTTTTTATTTTGATGTAGTCCCATTTGTTTATTTTCTCTTTAATTTCCATTGCCCTAGGAGCTGTATCCGTAAATATATTGCTACGACAGATGTCTGCTATTTTGCTGCCTATGGTTCTTCTAAGATTTTTATGGTTTCCCATCTTACATTTAAGTCCCTTATCCATTTTGAGTTTATTTTTGTGTATGGTGTAAGTTGATGGTCTAATTTCATTTTTTTGCAAGTATCTGTCCAGTTTTCCCAACACCACTTATTGAAGAGACTGTCTTGTCTCCATTGTATGCACTTGCCTACTTTGTCAAATATTAATTGAGCGTACTAGCTTGTGTCGATTTTTGGGTTCTCTGTTCTGTTCCACTGGTCTATATGTCTGTTCTGGTGCCAGTACCAGGCAGTTTTGAGAACAGTGGCTTCATAGTATAGCTTGTTATCTGGTATTGTGACCCCTCCTACATTGTTCTTCTTTCTCAAGATTGGTGCAGCTATTTGGGGTTTTTTTTATTCCAGATGAATTTTTGGAGAGTTTGTTCTAGGTCTTTGAAGTATGCCGTTGGTATTTTAATGGGGATTGCATTGAATTTATAGATTGCTTTGGGTAGTATGGACATTTTAATGATGTTGATTCTACCAATCCATGAACATGGTATATTCTTCCATTTGTTCATGTCTTCTTCTATCTCTTTTTTCAATGTCCTGTAGTTTTCTGAGTACAGGTCTTTTACATCCTTAGTTAAGTTTATTCTTAGGTATCTTAATGTTTTTGGTGCAAAGGTAAATGGGATTTTTTTCACTTCTCTTTCTGTGAGTTCATTATTAGTATATAAAAAGGCCATATATTTCTGGGTGTTAATTTTGTATCTTGCTACTTTGCCAAATTCACTTATTAGGTCCAGTAGTTTTTTGATGGAGTCTTTGTGTTTTTCTATGTACAGTATCATGTCTTCTATGAATAAGGACAGTTTTGCTTCTTCTTTTCCAATTTGGATGCCTTTTATATCATTTTGTCTGATCACTATGGCTAGCATTTCCAGTACTATATCGAACTGGAGTTGTCAAAGTGGTCATCCCTGTCTTGTTCTCATTCGTAGGGGAAATGAGTTTAGTTTTTGCCCATTGAGTATGATGCTGGCTGTGGGTGTGTCATATAAGGCTTTTATTATGTTGAAGTATGGTCTCTCTATTCCCACTTTGCTGAGAGTTTTTATCATAGAAGGGTGTTGGATTTTGTCAAAAACCTTTTCTGCATCAATTGATATGATTATGTAATTTTTGTCTCAGTTTGTTTATGTGATGTATCACATTTATTGATGTGTGGATGTTGTACCATCCTTGCATCCCAGAATAAATCCCACTTGGTCACGGTGTATGATCTTTCTAATGTAATGCTGAATTCTATTTGCTAGAATTTTGCAGAGGATTTTAGCATCTATGTTCATCATGGATATTGTCATGTAGTTCTCATTTTTTGTGGTGTCTTTATCTGGTTTTGGAATTAGGGTAATGCTGGCTTCATAGAAAGAGCTTGGAAGTGTGCCTTCCTTATGAATTTTTTGAAAGAGTCTGTGGAGGATAGGTTTTAGTTCTTCTTTGAATGCTTGGTAGAACTCACCTATAAAGACTTCTGGACCAGTGCTTTTCTTTGGTGGAAGATTTTTTATCACTGCTTCAATTTCTTCGGTAGTTGAAAATCAGCCTATTAAGATATTTTGATTCTTCTTGATTGAGTTTTGGGAGCTTGTATTTTTCTAAGAATATATCCATTTCATCTATGTTGTCCTTTTTGTCTGTGAAGCTCCTGATTTCACCCTCAAATTTGATTGATAGCCTGCTGGGTACAGTATTCTGGGATTCAGACCCTTGCTTTGCATGACTTTGTATATTTCATTCCATTCCCTTCTGGCCTGATGTGTTTCTGTTGAGAAATCAGTTGATAGTCTAATGGAAGATCCTTTGTAGGTAACTTTCTGTCTCTCTCTGGCAGCCTTTAAGATTCTTACTATGCCATTGGTGTTTTCCAATTTAATTATAAATAAGCCAGTGAATGAAAGAAAAATACCACATGATCTCACTCATTTATGGATAATTAAGACCATTATAAACTGATGAACAAAAATAGATACAGAGGCAGAGTAGCATCAAACAGACTGTCAAACTACAGTGGGAAGGCCGGAGAGGGTTGGCGGGGGGGCGGGGGGAGGCATGTAAGAGATCAACTGAAGGACTTGTATGCATGCATAGAAGCATAACCAATGGACACAAGTCACTGGGGGTTAGGGGAGGCCAGGGGAAGGTCAAGGGGAGAAAAAAAGGGAGACATATGTAATACTCTTTGTAATACTTTAAGCAATAAAACAAAATTTTTTTAAAAAGAAAGAGAATAGTTTCAGGAGAATGAAGTAAAAAGGCAACATTTATAAAAAATGATATAAGGAAACCACAAGTGATAGTGTACCCTATAAAAGTGGGTGTCTGTTACCTAGTGAGAGGACACTGGACAGGTGCTATGACCTTGGGCTGAAGGAGTAGACCTTGTGGGAAAGAAACTGTGGGAATGAATATCATAACTTTACTCCTTTGTTCATCTCTTGCTGGTGTTCCCAATTGGCTAAATTCAACCAGAAACTAGATTTCTGGCTGATGCAATTCATACTGGTGAACTTCCTGGGGGCCAGAGTAGGGTGGAGATGGGTAGAAACAGACCTACAATGAATATGGAAGATGTCCTGCACACCTGATAAATAGCAACAGGGATGTTAGTTGCTAGCATATAGGATAAGAGAGGCTAACATTGCAAGTCTTTTCTAGCAGGGATGAGAAGTTTGTGCAATTCACAGCTTTAGATCAAGGTGACATTTACTATTGAGTGGGAGTACTGCAGGTCCAGATGGGGACTCAGACCTGGAGGGTAGCAGCCAATAAATTTGGGGACAGTTTCTATGAACATAAGTGGTTGAACTGAATTACACTCTGTAAACAACAACTTGGTGGCAGTGGGACAGACTTTTTAACTTGTCTCCTTATACATTTCTTAATGTGTAAAATTAAAGAGTTGTAATAGAATGGATGTTTTATTTTCATATAATTTTAAGTGGGAAAAATAAGAACACCATTTTATCAGTTTTTATATTGCCTTCTAAGTACTGTTTTATTTAGAAGAGCAGCTAAAACAGCATCTTTTGTGTCTTTATATTATTATTTATCAGTGAAATCTCCTCAAAGGAGGCAATCAACATCAGATTGTAGGGTCACTTTAATCAGAGAGGTAATGGTTTATTCTAGTTGTGAAGCTGATATTTACTCTGTATGTAACAAGGAAGCAAGGAGTGATCAAATGGTCAGCTGTAAGAATTAAGCACTTATAATATCCAAATGGAGAGAACATTTTTATTTTAATTAGCTATTTCTCTTGACTATAAAGGAAAAAGTTAAGTTACAAAGAAGCAAGTCAAGGTTAAGTAATTTGAACTTGTACTAGTTGACCTAAAGAGAATGAGGAGATTGGTATTTAACCTAAGGTCATGTGCATTTCTAGCCTTGAAGCCTGGAAGGTTTTCTCTGAATTTCACTGTGGAGATCTGTGTGTACAGCTTGATTGACCCTTTCAAGTGTGTGCTTGGCTTGTTCTTTAGCTCGCTTTCCTCTGCTGATTACTGGCAGCTTGATGGTTCTGAAAGAGAATGAGGGCTCTTGATTAATCCCCATGCACAATATCAACATATTATTGATTATCAGCTCATTGTGTATTATTCCCAAGCAACTGGGATGGGTTAAAAGCAAATGTGACTTTTTGAAAACTGAGGCAACCCAGTGAACATCCAAGTCTGGTAATTAATGCTCTTTTGATGGGTAAAGTCCTTCCACTACATAAAACACTGAAAATATATATTTTTTTTCTCTATAGAAGAACTGTATAGTTCAACACCTCCAGTTTAACACTATAAAGTAATCTGGCTTATTATTTTTGTGTTTAGTTATTCAAGCAGTAGATAAGTAAATACTTTATGTTAAAGTGCATTCGACATTACTCTACTAGTATAGCTGTTATTTATGTAATTGTTAAATATATAGCTTTATAGACATGTGTATTTATTTATTTATTTATTATTCATTTATTTATTCAATTGTCTATTTACTGTGACATACTATATTCTAAACACCGGGAGTACAAACCTGAACAATCATGGTTTAGGTTCAAAATTCAAAATGAGCAGAAGAAGTAGGCATATAAATATATATTAAGTAATAGAAATACACACAAGATGATGAAGAGATACTTAATTCTTATGGTGGGATTTCAGAGAAAGTTGTAAGCTTGCCAGGGTCTAGGAAATAAATAAGTTCCATAAGAAGAAGAGGGTAAGAAGAGAATTGGGGGCAGAGGAAGCCGTTTATGAAAGGGAACTATAAGTCTCCTGTAGGGTACTATAAGTAGTTAGTGCTTCTGAAGTGTACATTTCAAAAGGGAAGTATTGAGATGTTAGGCTAGAAAGGTAGGCAAGGAGTAGATTTTTGAGAGTTTGTCTTATTACAAGGCAGGTTGGACTTTCGTTTAGTAGGCAATAGAGTTCTGAAGAGTAGAATGAGATCTGCATGTTCAAAAATTACCCTGATACACTGCATTTGTGCATATATAATTAGAATTAAGGATTCTAGTCAAAGTTTATCCATTGAAACTTGAGGAAATGACTAGGCAGTGGCAATGGAGATGAAGACAAAGACTTTAGCATGTATCTAAGAGATAAAATTGGAGAGACTTAATTCAAATTGGATATTGGGAATAACAGTTGTTTAGGATGACTCACAGGATACTTTCTTATGTCTGTTCCTTACCAACTGAGGTAGGAAAGAACATTAGAAAAATACAGTTGTGGTGGTAGGAAGCAGAGGTAAGAGATGGTGTGCAGGAGTGATAGTAATTGGTAAAATGTTCACTTTGTTGACTTTAAGAAGTGGGTGTCTAGTAGGTAATTGGATCTTTAAATTCAATATTCAGGCATAGAAATTCCACAAGATAATGGAAAAGCCTAAATCACAGGCAGAACTGATAATAGTACATATTACTAGAAGGTGTAAGTAGTGATGTCTCTATCTTAACAACCAAACCCAAGATAGTATAGGCAAAGTCAGAAGATAACCCTTTGCAATGACTAATACATAGGTTAACTATGTCCCTGGGGGTTGCTTCTTTTAATTAAGTTGTATTGATCATATCTTCATTTAAAAAATAAGACTGTAAATATTTAATCACTGAAAATTTGTCTCTTTCTAATGTCTTTATTGTTTCCTACTTTTTAAAACTTTTTATTTTGAAATACTTTTAGTATTTCATAGAAACTGCGCAAATAATACAGGTAATTCTTGTAGACCCTTCATCTGGCTTCCCTCAATGATGTCATATTAGAATTACCAAAAGAAGAAAACTGATATTAATATAACGTTATTACCAAATTATAGACCTTAAATTCCATCACATTTCCCATGCACTCATTGTTTTGTTCTTTTGGTGTATGGTCCTAGGAAATTTTAGCGCACTTATAGATTCATGTAACCACTACCATAGTCAGAATACAGAATAGTTCTACCACCCCCAAAACTCTCTTCTATAAATTTAGTCATTCATCCCCTACTCCATTCCCTAACAAATAGTGATCTTTTCTACATATTTATAGTTTTGTCTTTCTGAGAACATTATATAAATGGAATCATACAGTAGGGAATATTTTGAGAAGGACTTCCTTCACTCAGCCTACTTCCTCTGAGATTCACCCAAGTTGTTATGGATATCAATAGCCAACCCTTTTTAATTAAAAATTAAACCCACTTGCAAAACCTGTCTCTGGAATACAATTACTTTGAGGTTTTGAACACTCTAGTTAGCAATGATTAATAAATGGCAATGTTTCATTTATCTCCCTAAGGTTGAAATATAACCATAATATATTCACATGCATGCATAAAGCCATGGGAATCACCCATGGAGGTAGCTTAATTGTACTAGCTGAACACCTCACCTAGAACCAAACAGAAGCCAGAATAGGGCATGGGTGCAGCCAATTCTCAGAATGTAGATACCTCTGAGGTGGTGACAGATCAGAATCTGAATTTCTCCTGGCTACATGAAGTGAGGGCTTAGAGCATACCAAATGATGAGACCTGAATTACAGGGCCTGACAAGGAAGTGCATACATGTGATAGGGCATCTGTCCATATGGACTGAGATTGGAGCATCACCATGCCTCTGTAGTTGCTAGTCTTCCCAGAAAAACTGGCAGAAGCCTGTGAATAGTACCTGTGCTTGGTCTGCAACTTGAAAGGAATGTATGTGGGATTTTTTTGAGTTGTACATGAGGACTTTATTTACATTTCATTTCAAGTAACTCATTTGTACTTTATTTTCCTGCTATTCATGCAACTGATGGTGATTAGAATAAAATATTACTTTTCAACCATACAGCTTCAAATAATTATCTCCCATACATAATTCAATCTTCAAAAACATTGAAATTCTTACAGTTTTTAAAAGTTTTTTACTTCACCTGACCTATCAGGTCCTGGATTACAGGAATAAGTAAGCTTTTTAATTTAGGAGAGACATGGTTGTTGTTGTGTGTGTTTTTTTGTGTGTGTTTTTTTGTTTTGTTTTTTTCAGAGAACCAATCTGCATGCTTGAAGCAGATGACCTCACAGGTTCAGAATTTTATTTTTTGACATATTTGACAAAAATGAAGCTTTAAAACAACTAGCATCCACTAAATATAACTAAATTGTAAAATAATTACATGGTAGTGGGAATTCACCTCACATGGACACCATCATGATAGTTACTTATGCCTCTGATGATTTACAGTGGCTGTTGATGGCTGAAAGCCTTTCAAGTAGCAGAAACAAAAGACCATTTTTGTGCATAGACTTTTACATACGTAGAATTTCCCAAGTTTCATGGTCCTCATGTAGATGTAAAAATTCCTTAACATTATTCTAAACCTTTAAACTAAAAACCACATCCAGTTGTGTTTAATCTGATACTTAGTAGCAGATTGTATTAGTGTGAGAGGTGAGGTGTGGAGGGGACATTTAGTTCATTTAATGATAGCAAGTTTGTTAAAATTTCATATTTTAAAATCTGTTCTTAGAACTATGTTCAGATGTGCTAGAAGTACTAAAGTAGATACAATCTGATATGCTCTCAGGAAAGCAAACAAAGAAACAAAAATGCTGGGTCCTGAGCACAGCTGTTTGTTGAGGACATTACATTTTTACAGTCTTTCTCATAGGCCAGTATGCTTTTATGCATTGATTTATATTTTAATTATGAAATGAACATTTCAGATCCTCAGAAATTAGATAAAATTATAATTTAGACCCAGGATAAAAGGTGGAAGGACTTAGCATTTTGCAGCATTAATTAACTTCCTTACCCTTGCTTATTTCTGATCAAATGGAGGATGCTTAGTGCAGCTGCAAACAGGGCTATGAGTATCCTTCAATTGTACGATGTGACATTGATGTTCCTAATGCATGTAAAATCAATTGCTTTGCCTTGATTTTAAAAGTGTGTTTTTTAAAGCACTAGTTAATTTTAAATCACTAGGATCAGCAATGAAGAAAGGAAGCTATTAGATATAAAATTTAACATTGAAAGGACTACTGTTGAAACAATGCTTTGAAAACCTCCTAGAGAATGTACAATTATGCAAACTTCCTCCCATTTTGGTACTCCAATTCCTCCTAGCATTTCACTGTATTGCATCTTCATTATGATTCAAAGTTGCCAAAAGAAACTGATAACTTTAGCAGACAGGCATTTCATTTTTAAATAATTGCTTTTATTGTTTTCCAGAGCAAACTTCAATCTTCCTCAACCAGCTCCTCCTTGACCCCATACCTACCCCTGTAGCTACTACTCTGTTCTGCTCAGCCTGTGTATTTTTTCCACTGTCATCTCTTGGCACTAAGTTTCTCACTTTCCCTTTCCACATGGCTGCTTGGTTTGCAGAAGATGCCTTCTTACAGATGTGTTCCCTTTGCTGACAAACAATTACTCCTGTTTCCCCCAGCGGGAGGCCATTAGGACATCATCACGGGTTCTGCTAAGTCATCTCACAATCACAGTTTTGTGCAATCACCTCTCATCTGAGACTCTCTGGGTACATGCCATGCAGGAAAACTAGCAGTCAGAAGCGGCAGCGGCTCCAAGCATATTATTTGTTATTTTCGTCCAGAAGTGTATAGATAATGGCTAATACACTAGTGTCTGAGGGTCTCATTGGATGCTTTACTGGCATCATTTGCAGAAAACTTGAGAAAGGCTGAATAAAAGTTATCATGTGCTAGTTGAGGGGGGAAAAGAGGCATTTTTACATTTCCATAGCAATTATGCACAATGATATAGATGAGACAATAGGCATCTTACAAAGTTATTCTATTTGGGCAGACTTGCACAATTCTAAACTTTGAAAGAGTAAATTGCCAGCTATTAGTTATTTACATGGAACATGGTTAACGAGTTATATGTTTATTTTTATTTTAATCTCACAAATCCAGCTATGTGAATACACATAGTGAAGACCTACCTAATACGTATTCTTTTTAAATCAATGAATACACATGCAACTGAACATTGTGATTATTTTTTTAGGTTTTTCTGACAGCTCTACCTATTCAATCGTCTTGTTTTAATATGCAACATCTCACAGGGGTTTCAGTAAATCTAAGCTCACCACTTAGTATATCAAGAAATAAGTGGATTTTAGAATAATGACACATTAACACTCGGATTGTTTTTTATTGGTTTTTGGGCATAGTCTACTGCAGCACTGGGGTGCAATGTGTCTTCATGTAAAATCAAACAATGTGCTAACAAGCAAAGCTTTCCACAGAGGCCTGCAAGGCAAATGAGGAAGGGGGCACCGTTTTCCCTGTCAGAAATTTCAACAGTTCATTTGTTTCTGTCACTGGTTTGCACAAATTTATTAAGCTCACACCCTCAAAGCTCCAAAATAAAATGGCATCAATTTAGGCTCATTGAAATGAAATCCAGTCAAGATTAGTGTGAACATCTGAATTATAGGATCTTCGGAAGAAACAGTTTTATTTTTGTCCAGGACACACAGGTAATTGAACTAAGCACTGAACACAGTGTCCAAGTCTGGCACAACATAAGCACTCAATAAATGCTTATTTGATTGAACTCAGTTGCATCCAAGATTAGTATAGAAGTCCTACTTTAATGAGCAGGTGAAATCATCTGTAATTGGAAAAACACAGTTTCAGCCACAGCAACAAAGGCTCTTCTTAAATTTTACCTAGCCGCTTGCACTTGGAAAAATGCTCCCAAAGTACTGAATTCAGTGTGTTCCCTTTAGCTGGAGAAACATTCTGATTCAAAGTGATGTGAGTTGTTCATTTGCTCTGTTAAACCAGTGTTCCTTGCCTTATTTTTTCATTCTACTGACAGGAAAAAAGAGAAACTGGAGACCTAGTTTTTCTCTTCTCATGGATTTCACGAATTCCAAAATTGGCTAAGAGAATGTGGACTATTCTCAATTTTATCCCCATTCATTGTTGCCTCTACTCAAAAGATTAAAAAAAATAAAGAAAAACAGAGTTCCAGTTGAATTGGCCAAGTGGTATCAGTTACATAAAAATTCAGATGCTCTAGTCCTGTCTTGATGCTTCTTATCTCAACTGTCAAATACATCCAACTTCTGAATCCAGTGTCTTTGAAAGTCAGAGAGAGGAGAGCAGAAGAGAGGAAGGGAGGGAGAGGAAGGGAGGAAGGGAAAGAGAGAGAGAGAGAGAGAGAGAGAGAGAGAGAGAGAGAGAGAGAATGCACATTGTATACCTGGAGAGAATAAAGTCTGAAAACTCACTTTACATGTAAGTGAAAAGACTGACCTGTTCCTCGTTAGTCTCAATTAACTATCGTAAATTATTCAATACAATAAATATTTGTTGAAGTTCAAGACAATCTATTAGTTGCTACAGCTGGATACAAAATGGAGGAAGATAGTGTATCTGCCTTTATAGGTGCCTAAGGAAAGAAAGGGGTGAAATCATTGTAATAGACAACTACATAAAAGAAATCATTCTAAAAATTACTGTACAAGAGTTAAAAGTCGCCGAAACCGGTTTGGCTCAGTGAACTCACTATGACCCTGGATCATGCCACTTAACTCCTTTGACCTCAATGTTCATATCTGAAAAAGTAGGCTCAATACAGATGATAGACTTAATAGAAAGAGTGAAGTACATGGTGTAGTACCTGTTAAAGTCAAAAAAGGGGGTAGGGGACTTATTAAATGGTCTGAATTAAGGTTTTCTCCAGAAAGATGGTAATGAGATTGGCCTTGAAATATAAGAGAATATCACCAGCTTTACCTTGCTGAGGTGGTTCAATGGACATCCATGAGCAAGGACATTCATTTTCATGGTTACATGCAGAGTTGTCATCATTAATGCCTAGCAGATTGTTGGTCTGACCATCAACCTCAGTGATGTATTGAGAGCAAAAAGAAGACAGAGTCTCAGTAGAGGGAATTAGTGGGACTTAAGAGAAATTCGTGTCAAGCCAGAACACCCTACTGGATACTTGCACAGTACAAAACAAGGGGAAAGTTTATTCTTTATTAGAGTAACTCATTAGTGGTCCAAAGAGATTCACATCAGGGGAAGAGAGAAAAGCGTACCAGTGGGGAAGTATAAAGAAAAGATAAGAGGCTGTTGCAAGTTTGAATCAGAGAAGGACAGAGGAAGACAGAATGGCTTTCAGACGTGTCTTTCTTGGGAATTGAGAGCTAATAGCAACAAAGGGAGGAAACACACTTATTATTCTGTCTATATTCTGTCTTTGTCAGCTGTATTTTTAATTTGAGGTGCTATAAGCAAAGGAAAGGAAAATCAGTCATCTCCGTAACAGCTTCCTGGAATTCTGTTTGGAGCAGAAATGAAATTGTCATCCACTACTAGGCTTCGGCTTAGGAGAATCATAATGTAGTCTACAGTTTGGAAGCACAGTATATTCCACAGAGTTTGGGAATGCAGTCTATTCTACACAGTTGGTATAGGAACAATGAAAAAGAAAAAAAAATGGAGCAAGTGATAAAATCTCATGGGAAAGCAAATACTTGAGTTTGGGAGAAATCTAAAAATACATACAGAGGTAAAATTGCTAAGAACATTGCATGTTAGGCAGAGGAGGTATCTTTAGTTCAATGTAAAAGGGAAGCTCTTGGATATTATTGAGAGGCATAGGGAAATAATTGGAGCCATGCTTTCTAAAATTGGACCAGAAGGAAGGGAAAATGAAAACTAGAGGCAGAGAAATCAGCTAGAAGCCAGATCTAAATCAGTGATGAAATAACAGTTGTATGGAGCAGAATACAGGAGTTTATAGCTGGTTAGAGGGATGAGGAATGAAGGAAAGAGTCATCTAATAAGTGACTATAGCAGGTATAAGCAGTCCCTGAACTCAGATAGACTTAATGGCATTATGGTCTTGAAAGGTTATATAATTTTTCTGTATCTCATTTATGCTTATCTATAAAACTGATGTATTAATAGTACCTATCCAATAGGATTGCTGAAAGGATTAAATGGGCAAATACATGTAAATTGCTTTGAAAAGTATCTGATATATAGTAAGTACCACATAACTCAGAGATATATGGAGAACTTTGAGCTTCTTGAGAAACTGATGGATGTGGTGGTGCCATAAACAGAGAAAAGGAATATAGGACGAGAGCATATTTGGGGGTAGAGAAGAGGATAAATCAGAAATCAAAGTTTTCAAATTCCATCCTTTATCACAACAGGTCTGATGTAGGTAGCCCTATCCATTAGCCCAGTGGTCGGCAAACTGCAGCTCGTGAGCCACATGCGGCTCTTTGGCCCCTTGAGTGTGGCCACAAAGTTTCAATCGCACTGTACGTGCGTGCCCGTGGTATTTTGTGGAGGAGCCACACTCAAGGGGCTGCAGTTTGCCGACCACTGCATTAGCCAGTCTGTGAGGGAAAGCTGATGACAAAGATTTTATTCCAGATGGAATAAGATAAAGCCTTCCTAGGGTGAAGGGGGAAAGATCACTTCACTCTCATAAAGAATATAGTTATGGAGATGTTTTAATCAGGAAGTTGAAGGAATTATTTGAGTAATGTTAGTAATGAAGTAAATTTAGGATTTTTAAAAGCATGGAGAACCTGGAGCAGTGGCTGGCAATCTACAGAGGGTGAGAAATTTGAAAATAATAGTATTTACCTAGTGATAAAGGTAAGAAATGCAAAGTCACTTGGCTGTGGAATCTTTTCACAAAATGTCATTTCAGATTTCATTTTCCAGAAGTTCCAAAATTTAGATATATTATGTCAACCACGAAACACTAAGCTTTTCTCAGATGAATGCTAGCAACGCCAGTTAGCCAAGTATTGAAAATAATTTTGGGTTGTTGAAAGGTATGTGATGTGCCTGTGTGGGACCGAAAAGGTATATGCATATGTGTGCGTGTGCATGTGCGTGTGTGTGTGTGTGTGTGTGTGTGTGTGTGTGTGTGTGTGTTGGAGGTAGGGTGTGATCATATAAAGTGACACCATTCTCAGAGTTTAATTCACTTTGAGTTATTTTGAGTTTCACTGGGTAATGTCTAGCAGTTTTTTAAATATTATGCTAAATAAATTACCAAACAAGTTATAAACTAATCAATTGAATTTTACAAATTAAAAAAATGATTTTACAATAATCTATTGTATACCATGAGACACAAGGTCTTACAAATTTAACCCCTCTGGACTATCTTTTCCTATTAATATAGGAAATAGGATAGGGAAGATGGAGACATTGTGGCATTTCCTATGTACATTAATCAAGGACCAAAAAGGAAATATAGGATCAATTTCATGTCACTGTGGTTAATTGCACATAAAATAACTTTGGATTTTAGCTTGATTCATAATCTAGGATGGCTTTTAGTATCCTACAGAGTCAGCACTGTTCATTTGAAGGTGTTTTCCATCTATTTTTACATGCATAATTGCTCAGCAACTGGTGGGTTTTGTTTAATATGAATAGTCTTTTTTATTATTAAATATTTATTATTGAAAATATTACATACTAGTATGTTTTCTTTGATTACAAAATCTGTATTATTTACCGGTACACCTAGTATGTCCCCTTTAGCCTCCATTGACCCCTTTTAAACTGCCCTGCCCTGAGCCTCAGGCTTTCACCACCCTATTGTCTATGCATATATGCATACAAGTTCTTTGGTTGACCTCTTCCCACCCACCGACCCTACCCTGCCTTTCCTCTGAGATTCCACAGTCTGTTCTATGCTTCTATGTCTGTGGATCTATTTTGTTCATTAGTTTATTTTGTACATTAGATTCCACATATGAGTGAGCTCATGTAATACTTGTCTTTCTCTGACCAGCTTTTTTTGCTTAGCATAATACTCTCCAGGTCCCTTCATGCTGTCTCAAAGGGTAAGAGATTATTATTTTTTACTGCTGCATAGTATATTCCATGTGTAAATGTACTATAATTTTATTTATCAACTCATCTACTGATGGGCACTTGGGTTGTTTCCAAACCTCAGCTATTGTAAATTGTGCTGCTATGAACATAGGGGTGCATACATCCTTTCTAATGGGTGTTTCAGATTTCTAAGGATTTATTCCTAAAAATGGGATCACTGGGTCAAATGGCAGTTCCATATTTAATTTTTTGAGAAAACTCCATACTTTTTTCCATAGTGGCTGCATCAATTTACATTCCCACCAGCAGTGTACTAGGGTTCCATTTTTTTGACATTCTTACCAACATTTGTCATTTGTTGATGGCAGCCATTCTGACAGGTGTGAGGTGATAACTCTTTGTCATTTTAATTTGCATTTCTCTGATGATCAGTGACTTTGAGCATTTTTCATATGTCTCTTGGTCATCTGCATGTCCACTTTGGAGAAGCGTCTATTTAAGTCCTTTGCTCATTTTTTAATTGTATTGTTTGCCTTCATTTTATTAAGTTGTATGAGTTCCTTATACATTTTTTATATTAACTCTTTATCAAATAGATCACTGCCAAATATGTTCTCCCATGCAGTGGACTCCCTTTTCACTTTGTTGATGGTTTCCTTTGCTGTGCAGAAGGTTTTTATGTAGTCCCATTTGTTTATTTTCTCCTTAGAGTCTTTTACCCTAGGATATGTATTCATAAACATATTGCTTCAAGAGATATCTGAAATTTTACTGCCTATAGTTTCTTCTGGGATTTTTATGCTTCCACAACTTACATTTAGGTCTTTTATCCATTTTGTGTATGGTGTAAGTTGGTGGTCTAGTTTCATTCTTTTGTATGCAACTGTATAATTTTCCCAACACCATTTATAGAAGAGACTGTCTTGACTCCATTGTATCTTCTTGCCTCATTTGTTAAATATAAATTGAGCACAATGTCTTGGGTCAATTTCTGGGTCTCTGTTGGTTCCAATGATCTATATACCAGGTCTTGTGCAAGTACTAGGCTGTTTGAGTACAGTGGCTTTATAGTATAACTTGATATCTGGTATTATGATCCCTCAAACTTTATTCTTCTTTCCCAAGATTGCTATGACTTTTCCCAGTCTTTTTTGGTTACATATAAATTTTTGGAGTATTTATTCTAGATCTGTGAAATATGCTGTTGGTATTTTAATAGGGATTGCATTGAATCTATAGATTGCTTTGGGTAGTGTGAACATTTTAATTATGTTAACACTACCAATCCATGAATATGGTATATTCTTCCACTAGTTTATATCTTCCTCTATCTCTTTTTTTCAATATCTTTTAGCTTTCTGAGGACAAGAATTTTACTTTCTAGGTTAAATTTATTCCTGAGTATCTTAATTTTTTTGTTGCAATGGTAATGGGATTATTTGTTTTGTTTCTCTTCCTGATAATTCATTAATGGTATATAAAAATGCCATTGAGCCCTGACTGGTTTGGCTCAGTGGATAAAGCGTCGGCCTGCGGACTGAAGGGTCCCAGGTTCGATTCCAGTCAAGGGCATGTACCTTGGTTGCAGGCACATCCCCAGGAGGGGGTGTGCAGGAGGCAGCTGATCCATGTTTCTCTCTCATCGATGTTGCTAACTCTCTATCCCTCTCCCTTCCTCTCTGTAAAAAATCAATAAAATATATTTTTAAAAAATTAAAAAAAATAAAAATGCCATTGATTTATGTGTGTTGATTTTGTATCCTGCTACATTGCTGAATTCATTTATTAAATCTAGAAGTTTTTGGTGGAGTCATTAGCATTTTCTATGTATAATATCATGTCATTTGCAAATAATGACAGTTTTGCTTCCTCCTTTCCAATTTGGATGACTTTTATTTCTTCTTGTCTGATTGCTGTGGCAAGGACTTCCAGTACTATGTTGAATAAGAGTGGTGAAAGCAGACATCCCTGTCTTGTTCCTCTTCTTAGGGGAAATAGTTTGGTTTTTCCATTGAGTATGATGTTCACTGTAGGTTTGTCATTTGTGGCTTTTATTTTGTTGAGATATAATCCCTCTATTCCCACCTTGCTGAGGGTTTTTTTTTTTTATCAAAAATGGGTTTAGACTTTTCTCAAATGCTTTTTCTGCATCAATTTATATGATCATGTGATTTTTGTCTTTCAATATGTATATGTGACATATCATGTTTATTTATATGCAAATATTGTATCAGCCTTGCATCCATGGAGTAAATACCACTTGATCATAGTGTATGATCTTTCAAATATATTGCTGGATCCAATTTGCTAATATTTTGTTGAGGATTTTAGCATCTATGTTCATCATGGATATTTGCCTATAATTATCTTTCTTTGTAGTGAGTGTCTTTATCTGGTTTAGTAATTAGGATAATACTAGCTTTATAAGAAGAGCTTAGAAGTGTTCCTTCCTCTTGGATTTTTTAGAAAGGTTTGAGTAGTTTAGGTTTTAGTTCTTTCAATGATTGATAAAACTCTCCTGTGAAGCCATCCTGACCAGGGCTATTGTTTGCTGGTGTTATGCCCAGATTTCAAGATTCCCAAGAAACCACATCAGGGAGCCAATTCGATGCAAAAGCATAAGAATCTTTATTTCAAGCTAGCTTGGGCTCCCGATCCACCAGGCTCACCGACACCAAGGCAAACCAAGTGGCTGAGCGAGCGAACCCCGCCTGGAGACCGGTTATATAGGGGGGGTTGGAGTAAGGGGAGGAGAAAGGACTGTGCTCTGCCGCCTGGGTGTGGCTAGCAGAGTAGGATGTAGCCCCTACCCTGGGGCAACCTAGCCCTCGCCCTTTCAGCTGGGAGGTTTTTTTTTTTAATTATTGCTTCTATCTCCTCAGTTGTTATGGTCTATTCAGATTTTCTGATTCTTCTTGATTCAGTTTTGAGTGATAGCATTTTTCTAGAAATTTTTCCATTTCATCCACATTATCTAACTTGTTGGTATATAGTTGCTCATATTATTTTTTTACAATCATTTGTATTTCTATGGTCTCAGTTGTTACTTCTCCAATTTTGTTTCTGATTTCATTTATTTGGGTTCTCTATCTTTGTTTCTTGATGAGTCTGGCTAACAATTCATCAATCTTGTTTATTTTTTCAAAAAAACAGCTATTGGTTTCATTGATTTTTTTTAGCTTTTTTTTTTTTTTTGCCTCTACATCATTTATTTCTGCTCTAATCTTTACTACTATTCGCTTCTTTCTACTTATTCTGGGGTTTTCTTGTTATTCTCCTTCTAGTTCTTTAAGTTGTAGGGCTAAATAATTGATTATTATTTTTTCTTGTTTTTTTGAGGTAGGTATGTAGTGCTATGAACTTACCCCTCAGGACTGCTTTCACTGTATCCCATAGATTTTCCATAGTTGTGTGTTAATGTGCAATTGTTCCCAGGAAGTTTTTTATTTCTTTCCTGACCTAATTGGTAACCCATTCATTATTCAATAACATGCTATTTAGCCTACATGTGTTTGGATATTTTTGAGTGTTTTTACTGTAGTTGATTTCTAATTTCATTTCATTGTGATATGAGGATATGCTTGATATGATTGCAATCTTCTTGAACTAGTAGACTAGTTTTGTGGCCTATCATTGAGAATTACCCATGTGCACTTGATAAGAATGTATATTCTAAAGCTTTGGGATGAAATGTTCTATAAATGTCAATTAAATCCATCTGCTCCAGTGCACCATTTAGAGTCTCTATCTCCTTGTTAATTTTTTTTCTGGGATAACTATCTAGTGAAATCAGTGGGGTGTTAAAATCCCCTACTATGACTTTTTGCTGACAATCTCTCCCTTAAAGTGCTCTATAATTTTTCATAAAATATATTTAGCTGCTCCTATGTTTAGGGGCATATACACTTACCAGGGTTATATCCTCTTGTTGGATCAATCCCTTTAGTATTATATAGTGATCTTTGTTGTCTCTTGTGATGGCCTTCATTTTGAATTTTATCAGATATGAGTAATTCTATCCCAGTTTTTATTTTTGTTTCATTTGCATGGAAAATTTCTCCATTCCTTCACTCTCATCCTATGTGTGTCTTTTATTCTGAGATGGGTCTCTTGTAGACAGCATATAATTGGGTCATGTTTTTGTATCCATTCAGCTACCCTATGTGTTTTGAATGTAGCATTTAATACATTTACATTTAAAGTTATTATCTATAGGTACTTATTTATTGCCATTTTAATTCTGTATGCCTATGTTTCTGTCTCTCTCTGTTTCTTTTTCTCATTAAGTAGTCCCTTTAGCATTTCTTGAAGTGCTGGTTTTGTGGTGATAAATTTCTTTAGCTTTTTTTTTGGGGGGGGGGGGAGAGTGGAGGAGAAGCTCTGCCAGAGGCTAAGACCAACAAGTAGTTCGCATAATTATGCAATCAGTCTGATGGAAGGCTATGGACTGTGATATTCAGCAAGGCCAAAAATCAGCATAATATTGCCTTGCTTTTGGTTGAATGGCTGAAGATAATTCCCTAACCTGATAATCCTTTTACTATTTACCAAACTTTACCTTTGATATGCCTGTTTGCTTTGCTAAAGGGCAAATGTGTATTCTAGTAAATAAAAGCTAATGGGTCCAGGGTTTCAGAAACCCTCTCCACTAGAGAGAAGGGTCTCTGCCTGGCTGCCCCATGCCTTCTAAATTTATATTTCTTGTTTAGTGTATCCGTTTGTGTGCAGCCCCTTTTCCAGATCCTTGAACCCTAGCTGCAAATGGATGCAGTGTTCACATCTGGTGCCTCGAACATGGACATGGAGAAGATTCGCCGAGCAAAAAATGAAAAAAGTTCACCGGAAAGGTGGGAACACCGAAAAGGTGGGGAAAATCACTGCGTACAAAGCCCATGGCAGCTTCAGAAGTCGCAAACCGTAAAGTAGGCGGGAACATCTTTTATTTCAAGCCAGGCTATAATGGGGAAGAATTCAAGTAAAAGGCAAAAACATCATTGTAAATTTTTAGCTTGTATGCTCAAGAATAAAGGAATTATAATGTCAAAAGGTACTCTCTTAAACCAGGCTCGAGGAAAATGAGTGCCCTTGTCATCTTTAACTAGGTGGGCTCTTGTTAAAATTGCATTATGCCTAATTCATATTAGGGATCAAAGGCTGTAATACCTAAGGCCCTGGATTCTCCGCCTCTAGTGTGGAAAGGCTCAACAGCTAGAGAAAATAAGGCTATCAGTCCTTTTTCAAAAGGACCTTAATGCTCTGTCTGAAAATTACCATATGATGCCTTGGGACAGGCAGATTTTAGCTAAAATAACTTTAGACGCCAGCTGATGCTATGGAGAGCAGAATAGGATAAGATCCATGAAAAGAACTCTGATTTATTAAGTCTTGTCTATATGTTATGGGCGCTTGTCTGTTAATTGTTGTTTTATCTGTCTTTGTTGTTTATTGTTAGTCTATTAGGCATGCTTTTTATTTAATTTAATAAGAAGATAAACCTAGGTGGCCAGGCCATTACTAAATTTCCCCAAAGCAAATAGAATATGGGAATGGGGAAAGAGAAAATATGAGCAGTACATGTAGCTGATAACACAGGTCCTAGGAAAATTCCCTAGACCAAGGGAAGTAACTAAAAAAGGCCCCAGCCCATTAATTACTAGATCTTTTGGTGATCCTGTAAAATGGACACCCACTCTTGAGAGTGCTATTAAAAATATCATTTTCACCATGTTTTTATTTCCCAGACTGTCATTTGAAATTTGGATAGATGAGACATTTCTCACAATTTAAGGGATGCATCTGGGATTTCTGCACCCATGAAGAGAAAAAGGCTAGCTTAAGGGAAAGCGCGCCCTGCCTGATTTTGAGTGGCCTCTTGAGCCCCATCTCTTTACAGATGCTATAGAATAAACCCAAGACTGTTTTTCTTTAAAAGATGGCAAAAATGACACAAGAAAAATATATAGGCTGGGTTTAGGCAACTAGATTAGTGTTTCCATAATAAAGGGCAGTGCTTGAATAATAATAGACCGCATTCCAAGGTTAACATTAAAGCCACTGAAAGTCAATAAATTATCTCTGTTACAGAATTTGCCAAAGAAAATGCCTTGAATAGTAATAATTGGCTTTAAAATCTCAAAATTGTTAGAACATAAATAAATAGATGTAACTAAAATGAAGGATTTGTGGTGAAGCTTTTCAGTAATTATTATAAATATATTAATGATGAGTGTCCAGTCGCTCAGGAGAGGGCTGACTGTGCTCTCTGTTGGAGGAAAGGGACAGTTGCTCTTCTCCCTGTAAAAGCAAAGAACCCAGCAACAGCAACCTTAGCTGTTTTCTCTAAGGAAGAATGTGGCAGTTTTAAATTCAAATGGCTGAAGAATGGATTCCTGCTCCCTCCTCCCCCTGACTTTTCACCAGAAACATAGTTTTCCAAAGTCTTTGGTAACTTAAAACTTTGGAGTTTGCTGAATTAAATAATAAAAATTATTAAATATCTAGGTATTTTGAAATGACAAGATACTGAAATATTAATCTGAGTTTGCCTCGTATGAAAAATCTAAAGGATAGATTTGAATCTATTAATTGAATATGTCTTGTATTTTATTTGAAATAAATCCTTAAAAATGTGAAGGTATTACTAATCTAAGAAATTCTAAATATTTAACTTGCCACCTAAAATTTGAGGCTTCTAAGAGTTCAAAGTTCAAAATAAGTTAGGAGAAATTATATAGTTGTGATAACAAAAAGCATAAAGTATAAAAATTCATTTCTAAGAAAAATAATTATTATATTTTCTCTAGAAGAGAATTAGTTGTTCAAAATATATTGTAGTCCTTATGTGCACTACGTGTGGTAAAATTTCAACCAAGGATATAATATTTTACTGGCCTAATTTAAAAAAGGAGGATTAATTCTATGGTCTGAACCAAGTTTTTAATATAAAAACCAGTTTAAATTTAATTAATAACTTTTAGAATAATTACAAAAAATGTATAACATAATATTTAGATTATTATGTTTCATTATAATGTACTAGTGGCCCGGTGCATGAAATTCGTGCACTGGGGTGCGGGGGGGAGGAAAGGGGCCCCTCAGTCTGGCCTTCACCCTCTCCAATCTGAGACCCCTCAGGGAATGTCCAACTACCTGTTTGTGCCCACACTTTTAACAGATAACAGCTCCATTGTTGTTTCTTTCTTATGCTTAAAACCATTGGAATTAGTAGGTATTCAAAGTGTGTATACATTTTGGGGGGACACTCTGTATATCTCTAGTCAGCAGTGAAAGAAACCAACAGCAGATTTGGAACCCCCAGACAGGGAACCTCGCTCACTCCCCACATGTCTCCCCACTTCACTTTCCACCTTTGTGGGCAGCAAGAGAATCAACGTTTTCTCTCATTAATTCGGAAAAGCACGTCCTGTCACCCGCTTCCCGGCAGGCGTGCGCTAGGCCCCAAGCAAGCGAGGCTCAGTCAGGGCAGCTTTCGCTCATGGGTGCTGGCACCCAAAGTGCACATTCCTCCTCTACAGTCGCCCCAACTATCCCACTGTTTCACTGAGAGGACGGAATTCCTCTCCGCCTCTGCGTTCTTGATCTTGAACACTGACCAAAGGCACCTCAGCGAGGGCCACCTGCGCCCACCAGGTGTGTCTATCTGCACCTGCTCCTGCCTCAGCACCTGCATTAACCCCCAAGAGGTGATCTCGTAGCTGCACTGACCTCCATGGGAACAGGGCATCACCACTCCGCCCTCTCACTGTCATCTCACAGGTGCCCACCCTCAGCACCCAGAACACCCAGACACTCTCCAAAGGACGTGAGTGCATCAGAGGGGATGTGTGCACATCCTGTGGGGGTGTTAGGCATGCTGGGTTGATGGAAGTGCGGTGGAGAGGCGGGGGGGAACTTGTGCACGCCTTGGTTTGCAACTGTTGCAGGCACGGGAGGGTGACAGTGTGCTGGGTGATGTTCACATGCCAGGGGGGATGTGCACACAGGAAGCCTCTGGCTTTGCAGATCTGCAAACCCCCGTGGTGCGGCCAGGAGGACGTCAGTCTGGCCCGCTACAGTGGCTGTCCCTGTGATCCTGCACCTTCTGGGCCAGGGGGTGGATCTTGCGCAGCCACTCCTGGGTGCTGATGGCCTGCAGGCCCTACTTCAGCTCAGCCTGCAGGCTCCGCTTGGCGCACTCACAGCTGTCACCACCGCCATGTGGGGAGTACAGGCCGCCCTCTGCTGACCTGCCTCCCCTGTCCAGAGGCTCTCTACGCTGCTCACCTGCCCAGAGTGACTGGGGCTGGGTGGAAGCCAGGCGTCCGCCCCTGTGCGAGCTGCCGCCCCGCTGGGAAGGGTCACGGATCCGGGTCCCGGGACTGGGGACAGTCTCAAGCGCTGCCCCCCGCCCGCCAGGGTCAAAGATCCGTGTCTGGGTCCCTTGGACAGCCTCAAACACTGCCCCCCGCCCGGCAGGGTCACAGATCCATGTCTTGGTCCCGTGGACAGCCCAAGCACTGCCCCCCGCCTGGCTGGGTCACAGATCCGGGTCCCGGGACCGTGGACAGCCTCAAGCACTGCCCCCCACCCAGCAGGGTCACAGATCTGGGTCCCGGGACCACGGACAGCCTCAAGTGCTGCCCCCCACCTGCCAGGTCACGGATCCAGCTCCCAGACCGTGGGCAGCCTCAAGCACTGCCCCCTGCCCAGCAGGGTCACAGATCCGGGTCCCAGACCACGGACAGCCTCAAGCACTGCCCCCCGCCCAGCAGGGTCACAGATCCAGGTCCCAGACCGCTGACAGCCTTTCCCGCTGCAGCCTGCCTTCAGTATGCAAATTAGCCGCCATCTTGTTGCTTCAGGGAAGGGGTCCCCACTGGGTTGCCTGGGCAGTCTGGGTGAGGGGATGATGGCTGTTTTCAGGCTGGCGGGCAACTGAGGCTTCCAACCTCTCCCCTTTTTTTTTCTTTTTTTTTATTCTGGGATTTATTTACCTTCTATGGCTGTCACTGGAGCTGAGAGCTGGTTTTAGCTCCAAGGCTCGGCTCCAGCTATGAGACCTCCGCTGCTGAAAGCAGGGATCTGGGTTTGTTTGGGTTCTATAATTGTAACACTGTTGCAGTCCTGCTGGCTGAAGCCCGGCTGGCTGAAAGCAAGTTTCTGGGGAATGTTTAGCTTCTATATTTGCAACAATGTTTTTTAGAGTTGCAGCTCAGAGGCCGGCAGCAGCAGGCGGGGAACCTTGGCTTCCTCCATCACTGGAGCAAGCAAGCCTCCTGTTCACTTCAGGTGCCTGGCTGCCGGCCGCCATCTTGGTTGTCAGTTCATTTGCATATCTCCCTGATTAGCCAATGGGAAGCATTCGGGGCCACGGTCAATTTGCATATTTCTCTTTTATTAGATAGGATTAGTTTGCCTCTCAATAGGAAATGATGGAATAAAGACTATGTTACTCCACTTTTTCATGCTAGAGACAATTCATCCTTCATGGAAAATTGTTTCTTCCTCTATATTATGCTGAGTGGATGTAAGACCTCTGGTAGGAAACCTGAACATTTTACAACTATCATAACATCAATAGGCACAAAAGCCTAACTCTTATTAGATTTCTTTCTGACCATATCATTGTGATATTCTGCAGAAATTAGAAGCACAAGAAATTTAGTTTAGAAGAAGATATTCAACTTTTAGACTAGGGCAAACTATTTGTATGCATTTTATCTACCCAATGCCTTTACTTAAATTCAGGAGTCATGTTTTCTGCTGTTATTGAATTTACCATCATGCTTGGCAGTGAGAGAGTTTTTTGGTAAATTTTAAGAATATCTGATTCCTTAACTCTACTTCTTCCAATATGCACACTTGTAGGTCACTTACTAGAGACTTATACCTGTCCCAGCTGTGGGATCAATTTAAGTCTTTGCTGGATGGAATCTACATTGCTTAGGTTAATGATTTGATGGTCTAATAGCTATTCATACTTTTTGCTCTGGCTTCTAGTTGCTATCATGCTACGACTATGTGCTTTATTATAGAAACGAGACTGCTGCCTTGTTTATTGTGTACATATCCCCTTGTTCACCTAGGCATCACTGACATTTTGGTCCTGTTTCTCCCTGACCAGCTTGCTTCTGCAGTCCTCCCGTAGACTAGTCTTCCAGCTTCAAACTTTATACTAGGTTTTCAGATACCTATGGCAGACATTTCTAATGCTCACATCTCACCTACCCAGATCTGTATAAATCTCCTCCCACACACTTTCCTGATAAGCCATGTCTAAAGACCTACTATTGGCTCTGCTCAGAGAGTATGTCCTACTCTGCTAAATTGTTTTTCATCTTGGACTTTTTTTTAAAAAAAATTCCCTGTCTAAGGGTATGTTTTTTATTGATTTTAGAGAGAGAGAAAGAAACATTCAGGTGAGACAGAAATATCAATTGGTTGTCTAACCTACATGCCCCAACTGGGATAAAAATCACAACCCAGTATGGGTTCTGGCTAGGAATCAAACTGCCAACATTTTGGTGCACAGGACATTGCTCAACCAACTGAGCCACCTGGCCAGGGACATCTCTGACTCTTTATCTGAGATGAAACATCTAACCTGAGCTTTAATTTGACATGATTTCTAATCAAAATATAACCTCTCAATTTAGACTCAACCTTCCTAATGCCGAGACCCTTTAATACAGTTCCTCATGTTGTGGTGACCACCAACCATAAAATTATTTTCGTTGCTACTTCATAACTGTAATTTTGCTACTGTTATGAATCATAATGTAAATATCTTATATGCAGGATGTATTTAGGCGACCCCTGTGAAAGGTTCGTTCGACCCCCAAAGGGGTCGCGACCCACAGGTTGAGAACCGCTGATTTAGAGATTTGTTCATTAGAATTTGGGATTATGTTTTTCTTTTAAGGCAGCTAATTGCCCTTTTCTTTTTAATAGCCAAATGATAGACAAACATGTGTCTACTCTTCCCCCTTTCTTAAAGAGAGGAAACTAAGGGAGAGACAACCATGACTATTTCAGATCTCTCATGCATGTATGTATATAATGAACACAGTCAACATAAGAGTCTCAATTAATAGGCTTTTAGAGTATTTCTGTGTACTTAACATAGAGTAACCCAATGAGACCATCAACATTATGCAACCTGAGAACAGAAGGGAATCCCTCAAAAATTAATTCAAAATTCATGAAGAATCTAATCAACAACCAAATGACAAGTGTTTATTGAGCATTTTCAGTTAATATACTATACTAGGGGTGGGCCATATGTAGACCTGTTCTTCACTGTCAAAGGACTCACCAATTTAAAGCTTTGGTAGTTCATGTGAAACATGTAACATTCTACCTTTTAGTTCCCTAACATAAGGCAGAATGAGGAGAATAGCAAGGAATACTCCCTTTTGAAGATAGGCCATATAGGAAAGGGTCAGCTAAATTGCTACACCTAGACTTCATGTCTGACATCTAGTGGTCATGCTAAGAATTTTAGCACAGAATACCAGACAATGGCTTGGTAAAGGACCCACTGAAGATTTGAAGTAGCTGAAGTGAAAATGCATTCTCCTTGGCTTCTTCTCTCACAGTCCTGAACATGCTGCATATATTCTTTATTACACTACATTTCTAAATATTATTCTAGCCCTGACTGGTTTGGCTCAGTAGATAGAGAGTCGGCTGTGGACTAAAAGGTCCCAGGTTTGATTCCAGTCAAGGGCATGTACCTTGGTTGCAGGCACATCCCCAGTGGGGGGTGTGCAGGAGGCAGCTGATTGATGTTTCTCTCTCATCGATGTTTCTAACTCTCTATCCCTCTCCCTTCCTCTCTGTAAAAAATCAGTAAAATATATTAAATATTATTCTAAATAATTATTTAATGTTAGCACTAGTGGGTTCATGCACAACTTTCATTTAATTATATTCTAATCAGGGTATGAGGATATGAAGAAAAGCAAAACTTTAAGTTTTCTGACTGTAATGAATGTTTTATGTAACATTATCCTATTGAAAAGATAAATCCATACTAATTTATTTTGACTATTGTATATTATTTTTCCTTCTTGAAAAAAAATAACTAACTAGTTTACCTTATAGGGGTATGCATCTACCTATTAAGCAGTAAAAATAATTATAACTTATAGGCTTGCTTTGATAATTTAATAATTTATATTATGTAAAAAATTTGGACAGTGCTTGGAACATAATACTAGTAGATATTCAATTGGTATTTGCTATTATTATTTTTTTATTTTGAGCTTCATGATAATAAGTATTATATAATATTTTAATTCATGCACATTATTTCCCCCAAATATTAAGATACACCTATTTAGTGAATTCAAATCTTATATGTGATATTTAATGATCATAGAGATTTAAAGTTGAAGGGATAATCTCAATCTCTAATATAGCACTCCCATTTACATATAAGGAAACATTACTTGCGATGTTATGCAACTTTGCACACTTATTCAAATAGTTAAAGATGTGATTAGAATATGGATTTTCTCATGAAGCTCAATGCATTTATCAACACTACAAATGGCTCATTTAAATTTAAATATTAAAACTAATGCTGACAAATGCATTCTCTATCACATACTGAAATATGAAATACATGGCTATAGAAGTTAAATGCATTTCTACACTTTAAAAATACTAATATTTTTATATAAATAGAAAAATAATAATTATTCACTGTTGGGAAATTAATAATATAGGTAAGAAAAAAGATTAAACTAAAAGAGCAACCATAGCCCTGACCAGTGTGGCTCAGTTGACTGGGCATTGTCCCATGCACCAAAGGGTCATTGGTTTGATTCCCCATTAGGGCACATGCCTGAGTTACAGGCTAGATCCATGGTACTGGGCATGCAGGAGGCAGATGATGATGTTCTACTCTCACATCAATGTTTCTCTTTCTCTATCCCTCTCCCTTCATTCTCCTGAAAAATCAATGAAAATATAATAAACAAAAAATCAACCATAACCCATTGCTTATAAATAGATATATACATGTATATTCATTATGTTCATTTATGTTCTTATTTACTATTTTATAAATAGACTAGAGGCCCAGTGCACAAACATTTGTGCACTCGGGGGGGGGGGGAGTGGGGGTCCCTCAGTCCGTCCTGTGCCCTCTCGCAGTCTGGGACCCCTGGGGAGATAATGACCTGCTGGCTTAGGCTTGCTCCCGGGTGGCAGAGGGCAGGCCCAATCCCTAGGTGCAGCCCCTGGTCGGGCTCAGAGCAGGGCCGATTGGGGAGTTATTACCCTTTTACTATATAGAATAGAGACCTGGTGCATGGGTGGGGGCCGGCTGGTTTACCCTGAAGGGTGTCCTGGATCAGGGTGGGGGTCCCCACTGGGGTGCCTGGCCAGTCTGGCTGAGGGGCTGAGGGCCGTTTTCAGGTTGGCGGGTGACTGAAGCTCCCAACCACTCCTTTTTTTCTTTTTCTTTTTTTTATTCTGGGCCGGCTTTAGCTCTGAGGTCTCGGCTGCTGAAAGGAGGTTTCTGGCCTTTGTTTACCTTCTGTTTGATACAATGTTGCGGTCCGGTTGGCTGAAGCCTGGCTGACTAACTCAGGTTTCTGGGGTTTTGTTTAGCTTCTATATTTGCAACATAGTTGCTTAGAGTTGCAGCTGAGAGGCCGGCAAGTCAGGCGGGGAACGCTGGAGTCCGCCCTCACTGGAGCAAGCAAGCCTCCCTGTTCGCTTCAGTGCATGGCTGCCGGCCGCCATCTTGGCTGGCAGTTAATTTGCATATCGCCCTGATTAGCCAATGGGAAGGGTAGCGGATGTATGGCTAATTACCATGTTTCTCTTTTATTAGATAGGATGCACATAGGTTTCAACTAAGAGGTAGACTTAAACTGTACATATTATTTTGTAATGTGGGTTGTTTATTTAGGTTATAAACATATTTTCATAATGATATTTATTTATGTCATAATTTGTGTTGGTTGCATATATATTACACTAGTGGCCCGGTGCACAAATTTGTGCATGGGGGGGTGTCCCTCAGCCCAGCCTGAACCCTCTCCAATCGGGGATCCCTTGGGGGATATCTGACTGCCGGGTTAGGCCCAATCCCAAGGATCGGGACAGCTGAATCCTAACCGCTCACCTGTCTGCCTGCCTGATCACCCCTAACTGCCTCTGCCTGCCTGCCTGATTGCCCCTAAGCTCTCTGCCTGTCTGCCTGATCACCCCTAACTGACTCTGCCTGTCTGTCTGATTGCCCCTAACTGCTCTCCCCTGCTGGCCTAATATCACCCCCAACTGCTCTCTCCTGCTGGCCTGATCTTCCCCCAAACTGCCTCTGCCTGTCTGATCACCCCCAACTGCCCTCCCCTGCCGGCCTGATCTCGCCCAGTCTCTGTCTCTCTGTTTTTCTCAGCAGTCCTCCAGGACTCCCTGAAGCCCTGTCTCCCTCTTCCTCTTTCCCAGCTGAGAAGGGGCGGGGCCAGTGGGGGCTGCTCCACCCTCTGCCCGCCCTCCCTTCCATCCAGGCCTCTTCAGGCCCAGTCTATTTTGTTTCCATCTTTCCATCCCAGTCTCTCCCAGTCTCTAACTGTATTTGTTTTGCTCAGCAGTCCTCCAGGCCTCCCTGCCTCCCTGTCTTCCTCTTCCTCTTTCCTGGCTGGGATGGGGCAGGGCCAGTGGGGGCCACTCCACCCTCTGCCTGCCCTCCCTTCCATCCAGGCCTCTTCAGGCACAATCTGTTTTGTTTCCTCATTCTGAGAGAGGCTCCGAGAGTGAGCTGGGAGGGAGGGAAAGAAAGGGAGAAAAGGCTGTGAGCTGGTTGGTGCTTTGTGTGTCTGTGCGTGTGTGCAGTTGTGAGTGAGTGTGAGTGCTGGCCCCGCCTCCTCCATCCCTGTCTCTGCTGCTACAAGTACCCACCCACCAGAGCCTGCTGCACATGCAGCCTGGGAATTAGGTCGAGCCTCCGGTCATTGTGGATGTGACGGACCCAGGGTTTTTATATATTAGGACTAGAGGCCCAATGCACAAAAATTTGTGCACTTGGGGGTTCCCTCAACCCGGCCTGTGCCCTCTCACAGTCTGAGACCCCTCGGGGGATGTCAACCTGCTGGCTTAGGCCCGCTCCCCCAGGGATTGGGCCTAAGCTGGCTGTCAGACATCCCTCTGGCAGCACAGGAGCCCTCGGGGGATGTCCACTTGCCAGAGGGGAGCAGGCCTAGCAGCACTCGGACATCCTTAGTGCTGCTGAGCTGTCAGCCTGTACTGGAAGATGTCAGCCTGGCTTGTGGCTGAGCAGAGCTCCCCCATGTGGGAGTGCACTGACCACCAAGGGGCATCTCCTGCACTGAGCATCTGCCCCTTGTTGGTCAGTGTGTGTCATAGTGACCAGTCATTCCCAGTCATTCTGCTGTTAGGGTCAATTTGTATATTACCCTTTTATTATATAGGATAGAGGCCTGGTGCATGGGTGGGGGCCGGCTGGTTTGCCCTGAAGGGTGTCCCAGATCAGGTTGGGGGTCCTGCTGGGGTGCCTGGTCAGCCTGGGTGAGGGGCTGAGGGCTGTTTTCAAACTGGCCACACCCCCTTCAGGGTGGGGGTCCCTGCTGGAGTGCTTGGCCCGCCTGGGTGAGGGGCTGAGGGCTGTTTTAAGTCTGGCCACACCCCCTTCAGGGAGGGGGGTACTGCTGGGGTGCCTGGCCAGCGTTGGTGAGTGGCTGATGGCTGTTTTCAGGCTGGCCACAGCCCCTTCACCCTGGGTGAGTGGCTGATGGCTGTTTTCCAGGCTGGGTGAGGGGCTGATGGCTGTTGGCAGGCTGGCCACAGCGCCTTCAGTGTAGGGGTCCCCCCAGGGTGCCTGCCAGCCTGGGTGAGTGGCTGATGGCTGTTTGCCGGTTGGCCACAGCCCCTTCAGGGTGGGGGTCTCCCCTGGGGTGCTTTGCCAGCCTGGGTGAGGGTCTGAGGGCCATTTTCAGGCTGGCCACAACCCCTTCATGGTGGGGGGTCCTGCTGGGGTGCCTGGCCAGTCTGGGTGAGGGGCTGTTGGCTGTTTGTAGGCTGGCCAAGCCCCCCAGCAGGTACACTTACCCCATGAGTGTGTGGCCAGCCTGCGTGAGTGGCTGATGGCTGTTTGCAGTCTGGCCAAGCCCCCGAGAGGGGACCCTCACCCCATGAGGGTGTGGCTATCCTGGGTGAGGGCTGATGGCTGTTTGCAGGGCTGGCCACCGCCCCCAGCCACCCAAGCTCACAGTGGAGGCTGGCTGGAAGCAGGTATCTGGGATTTATTTATCTTCTATAATTGAAACTTTGTTGCCTTGAACAGAGGCTACAGCCAGCCAGGGCAGGCAGGAAGCTTGGCTTCCTCTATCCCCGGGGCAACCAAGCCTCCTGCTTGCTCCAGCTCAGTGGCTGCCGGTCGCCATCTTCGTTAGGTTAATTTGCATATAGCTGCTCTGATTGGCTGGTGGGCATGGCTTGTGAGTGTAGCGGAGGTATGGTCAATTTGCATGTTTCTCTTTTTTTTTTTTAGATAAAATGCTTATACCAAATCAATTTAATTAATTTCTCTTTGAAATCTTAATAGCTAGGGTCAACGGATAATAGAAAAAAAGCTCTGTCTCCTCCCTTATTTTTCAGACTTAAGCCTTTATGTTCCAGAAACTGGTATCAGGAAGGCATACCTAGATGAGGATGGGCCCTGATGGCAGGGAAAATGTTATGATCAGCTGAGGAATATAAGTAATAAACTTGAAAACAGTGGTTTTATAAATGGCAGAAAATGGAACACTGAGTCCAATAATCTGAGGGTAAAATAACAAAGAGAGAGTAAGCCTCCCCATCTTCCTAGGCCCAGAGCGGCCGGGGTCTTGGAACGTGACAGAAGGTGCACATCGAGCTGAGGGGGACTCCTCTCCTCCCCCCATGCACGAATTTTGTGCCTTGGGCCCCTAGTCTCTATATAATTGTTTCCTGAGAACCAAGCAGAGGGATGACCAGAAAAGGCATATATATTCTCACAAGTGTGGTGGGGAGTGGCAATGCTAATGGAACATAAGCAACTATATGACAGTGACCAATCCAGGGTCTTGACAGAAAATTCTACACAGAGTTGGAACTCCAATTATAAATCTTCCACCAAATTTCCATACTGAAAACAAAGAATAGAGAAAAACAAAGACTAGTGTAAAATTATATGAGGATATGATCAGAGTAAGGGCAGAACTACATTGTTTCCTGTCTCTCTCTGAATCTAATTTTTTTTTTTCATCTATCACAACTATCTGTATGAAAAGATCTGGAAGTTTCCCAACTCATGCTGTTGCCTCCTTTCTTGGATGTTCTTCTGCAGCTCTGTATGACCCTTTTGAATCCAACATTAAAATAAATATTGTGTATATTTTCCTTATAGAATGCATTTTTATCACTCAATAGAGCACTCCTCGCTTTTTCTCCAAACTAATGGCAAATTATTGAGAATACTAGTAATGCTCCTTGGGTCTCACTGGGTGTATCCACAGGCACTGTGATCCACATATCTGTCCTTTGGGCAGTCTGTCACAGTGCAAGCGAACAGGGGAAGCTCAGTGCCAAAAGCAATGTTTGGGGACCTGCACATTGTGAATGTCCTGCCAACCATGTGGGCCTTGAGAAGTAGAGCATGGGGAACTGTCAGGACCACACCTAGCATGCTGACAGGTGGAAAACACTGGAGAAAAATTGGAGTGGGCATCTTCCAAAAGGAGACAGCATGAAATGCCTTATTCTCCCCCTTCGAATGGGGCATTTCCTGTTTCTAAAAGACAAAGGTAGAAATAATAATAGTCACAAATACAAAGCTGTAGTTTACCCACCTCTGACATTTTTCTTTGTGCTCCAAATTCAAATTTGTTTTATTCGATCTAAGCATAAAAGTCTGTGGCCATTTCATAGAAAAATACCATAAAATCACTGGTGAGGATTAGCTATACTGGCTAATTAAGGGTGTTTACTTTTTAAAAAATTTCATTTGTCCTCCCCTGCTTACTACATCAGAGAGAAAAAGGCAGTCGGTTGTGCTAGTGCAGCATTATTGAAACAGTATTGACACCCCATCCCAATAGATGGCTCACACACTTTAATTCCTGTTAAAAACTTAATTAAATCGCATGATTTGTTAGCTTGTGTTAGATGTTGAGAAAAGCAGTCTGGAAAACTGTACATTCTGTGTAAGACCAAGCCAGCTGCTTCAGAGAAAGGACTTTTGGTCTTGTGTAAATTTTACTAACTACTGAATTGCTAACAGGCTCTTTGTTGTATGTTCTTATACTCTTAAGAAATTCCACATTACTTGAAAAACACACACAGTATTTTAAAGGAAGAAAAGGCAGTGGGTATTTTGTTAAACAAATCAACGTATTAAATAATGATATTTTCCTGTGATATCTAGCAGATACTGCTACATTTCTATAACTATTAGCCTAAAAAAGTATTTTACAACATAATCTACCTCTAATTTTTCTTTCTCTGAAACCAACTGTCAAGTTTATTTTTTTCCATGCTTTCAAACAAATGCATATCTTTCTGGGATTGCTTTAAAGAGCAAAACCTTAAGTTAGGCTTTCCACATTCTTTCTGATTTATGGTTTATTAAACTCAAGCAAATTCACTCATTGAAATCAATCTGGGGTAAAACCCCCCTGGTCTATAATTTAAGATTATTTAACTATTTACTGGCAAATAATTAGATAGCATAATCATTGACTGAACCTCAATCTTCATTGTTTTGAAATAATCTTACATATTATGTTGTGGGTGAGAATAGAGAAAGAAGAGAAAAATAGCAGCAGGCACCAGACAACTGAGCCATTCTGCAACTCTTAAATAGCATGTGTAAGTTAAAATGCCTTTGAAAAGATTGAGAGAAAACTGAATAGCAGAATTGTCTAAGATGTTTCATATTTGTGGACAGCCACACAGAGCCACACATATGTGCATGGGCATACATACACATACACACACACACACACACACACACACACACACACATCTCACACTTCTTGAAATGAATTCATCAGAGAGCTTCTCCTTAATTTAGGCCCAAGATTGAAAAAAAATCAGTTGTTATTTCTTTTTCCTGACACTATTATATCAAAACAGTCTCCAGGCATTAGTCAGTATTTGTTACCTTTAAGGCCAGAGATAATGATCCCATTCAATCAGAGCACATGAATAATTCAAGTCCCAACTTCACATAATTTCTAGCTCTACTTTTAAAACCAGTAGAAGTACCATTTGTATCATTTACTTATTTTTGGTGACAAAGGAGGTGGGGGTTTTTTGTTTGTTTTTTTGGTGTGTGTGTGTGTGTGTGTGCGTGTGTGTGTGTGCGTGTGTGTGTGTGTGTGTTTTCCAGGAAAGAGAGCCTCTTGGCTCTTTCATTTCAAACTGATCAAAGATGAGCCAAAATAGCATGTATTTGTATGTAAATATGAAAAAGCCTGATGCTCCAAGGGTGATATTTCAGTTGCTTTTCTGGATCATTTCTATATAAACTTGTTGAGGGTCTTTTAATAACTGCAAATGGTTTAATATCATTTTACACACTACTGCTTGGAAACAATTCTGGTGTCTGCAAGACCATTGAACCTGTCATTTTGGGGTTCATTTCTGAAATGTGCAATCTGCAAAGTACATTTGAAAGAGCGATAGACTCTTTTAAGCACTAAAGAGAATTTGAAATAATTTAATTGTAAATGCAGTTTCTCATTTCTAATATAAACAATGAAAGTCAATTAAAAAGAGCACCATTTTTTTCTCGAAATCAGCTCTGTCCTGTACAACTTTCTGTAATGAAGGATATGTTTTTATTTATATTGTCCAATATGGAAGCCAATAGTCATGTGTGTCTATTGAGCACTTGAATGTGGCTAATGCACCCAATTTAAATTATATTTAATTTTATTAATTTAAATATAAATAGTCACAGGTAGCCAGTGGCTTCCTCACAGCCCTTAAGTCCTGAAGGAAAATGGCTATCCTATATAATAAAGAGATAATATGCAAATTAACCCTCAGGCCCTCACAAGATGGCTGCCTACAACCAGGCTAGCAGGGGGGTTAGTGAGGGACGACCAAACGACTGAAGAAGCAGCCTGCATGGGGTGACCAGGCTGGCAGGGAGGGGGAATTTGGGGGTGATTTGGCCAGCAGAGGGGGCCAGTTAGGGGCAATCAGGCTGGCAGGGGGTGGTGGTTAGGGTGACCAGACAGGCAGGCAGGTGAGTGATTAGGAGTCAGTGGTCCAGAATTGTGAGAAGGATGTCCTACTGCCAGTTTAGGCCTGATCCCCGGGATCCGGCCTAAACCGGCAGTCAGACATCCCCCAAAGGGTCCCAGATTGGAGAGGGTGCAGGCTGGGCTGAGGGCCCCCTCCCCATGCACAAATTTTGTGAAACAGGCCTCTATTTGGATTATAAATATCAACAGGTATATATACTTTTTATTAAGGTATTTCAATTTTTCTTTTAACTTTATCATTTATATTGAAAGTCTCATGTTCTTATTATAGATTATCAAGATATTTGTGATTAATCCATTATGTATTTTCCTTTGCTAATTCATTTGGAAAAATTGGAGTGAAATAATGTTCCAATTGCTGTTTTTGGTAAGATGTATTATAATGAATGGTATGTTATACAAACATTAGAATGAATCAAGAAGCAATAGATAAATTAAATGACAGAAAGCTGTTATTTATATCTCAATAGCTCATAGTAAACAAAATGTCTTATCAATTTAGAGGACCTTGATAAGAAACTTTATTGGGGATATATACCCTAAGAAAATATCTGGTCTTCAATAAGCTAATTAGCATTTTAAAAAAATGTAAAATTACTAAATTTTAGGAATTGTAGGAGTGGTAATTGATACTCTTATTTATTGTACTCTTTTAGTGGGTTTTGGCTCACTCCCATGCAGAATATTCTAAAGAAGAAGAGGAATTAGTAAAGTAAAAATTAAATGATAAGAGTGAGTAAAATTTATTGATATGTCTCTCAGATTTACTAGCATTTCAAGTTCATAAACAACTATATGCATTATCTCAATCAGCTGTCCATAGAAGGAAGGTAATTATCAAATACCAAGATCCAGATGCATTTATTAACTTCCAGGTACAGTCCAAATGCATGTTTGTGATTTCATATTAGTGATTAATTAAGGGCCACTTGGGAGAATTTTAAGCTCTTAAAATGGATTAGTGAAAGTAAACAAAGGACCAACTGAGTTTTGTAAATTGAGTTTTACAAGATAGGGAGTGGACTTTGAAAAGGACTTAAAAAATCAAACATCATTGATTTCTTCATCACAGCCTTAAAATGAGGGCTGTCAAGAGTATTTGAGAAGAATCATCAACCAAATGTTGGCACTATATACATAGTAGCTGAAATGTGATGTGTTGTACCAATAATTAGTGTCAAAACCCCAGAAACAAAATCAGTGGCACTTCATGGTTAGAAGTTAAGTTTTAGATAAAAGGTTCCTTTCCCTATAATAGTGGTTAATTTAGGAAGTATCTCATTGCTATTCTTTTTTTTTTCTAACAGAAGGCAATATTCTTTTTATTTTTATTTTTTTTATTGCTAAAAGTATTACAAAGGGTATTACAAATGTGTCTTCCCCCCCCCCCCCCCGCCCTTGACAATCCCCTGGCCTCCTTTATCCCCCAGTGTCTTATGTCAATTAGTTATGCTTATATGCATGCATACAAGTCCTTCGGTTGATCTCTTACCCCACTCCATCCTGCCCCCCAACCCTCCCTGGCCTTCCCGCTGCAGTTTGACAATCAGTTTGAGGCAGCTCTGCCTCTGTATCTATTATTGTTCAAAAGTTTGTAATGGTCTTTATTATCCATGAATGAGTGAGATCATGTGGTATTTTTCCTTCATTGACTGGCTTATTTCACTTAGCATAATGCTCTCCAGTTCCATCCATGCTGTTGCAAATGGTAAGAGTTCCTTCTTTTTTACAGCAGCATAGTATTCCATCATGTAGATGTACCACAGTTTTCTAATCCATTCATCTACTGATGGGCACTTGGGCTGTTTCCAGATCTTAGCTATGGTGAATTGTGCTGCTATGAACATATGGGTGCACATATCCTTTCTGATTGGTGTTTCTGGTTTTTGGGATATATTCCTAGAAGTGGGATCACAGGGTCAAATGGGAGTTCCATTTTTAGTTTTTTGAGGAAACTCCATACTGTCTTCCATAGTGGCTGCACCAGTCTGCATTCCCACCAGCAGTGCACAAGTGTTCCTTTTTCTCCACATCCTCTCCAGCACTTGTCGTTTGTTGATTTGTTGATGATAGCCAGTCTGACAGGTGTGAGATGGTACCTCATTGTTGTTTTGATTTGCATCTCTCAGATGATTAGTGACTTTGAGCATGTTTTCATATGTCTCTTGGCTTTCTGAATGTCCTCTTTTGAAAGGTGTCTATTTAGATCCTTTCCCCATTTTTTGATTGGATTGTTTATCTTCTTTTTGTTAAGTTGTATGAGTTCCCTATAAATTTTGGAGATTAGGCCCTTATCAGATATGACGTTGGCAAATATGTTTTACCACGCAGTGGGTTTTCTTGTTGTTTTGTTGCTGGTTTCTTTTGCTGTGCAGAAGTTTTTATTTTGATGTAGTCCCATTTGTTCATTTTCTCTTTAGTTTCAACTGCCCTAGGAGCTGTATCAGTGAAGAAATTGCTTTGGCATATGTCTGAGATTTTGTTGCCTTTGGATTCTTCTAGAATTTTTATGGTTTCCTGTCGTACATTTAAGTCCTTCATCCATTTTGAGTTTATTCTTGTGTATGGTGTAAGTTGGTGGTCTAGTTTCATTTTCTTGCATATATCTGTCCAATTTTCCCAACACCATTTATTGAAGAGACTATCTTGGCTCCATTGTATGTTCTAGCCTCCTTTGTCAAATATTAATTGAGCATATTGGTTCGGGCCGATTTCTGGGCTCTCTATTCTATTCCATTGATCTATATATCTGTTCTTGTGCCAGTACCAGGCAGTTTTGAGAACAGTGGCTTTGTAATACAGCTTGATATCTTGCATTGAGATCCCACCTACTTTGTTCTTTCTCAGGATCGCTGCAGCTATTCGGGGTCGTTTTTTATTCCAGATGAATTTTTGGAGAGTTCGTTCTAGATCTTTGAAGTAGGCCATTGGTATTTTAATGGGAAGTGTGTTGAATTTATAGATTGCTTTGGGTAGTATGGACATTTTAATGATGTTGATTCTACCAATCCAAGAACATGGTATGTTCTTCCATTTCTTTATGTCTTCCTCTATCTCTTTTTTCAACGTCCTGTAGTTTTCTGAGTAGAGGTCTTTTACCACTTTAGTTAAGTTTATTCCTAGGTAGCTTAATTTTTTTGGTACAATGGTAAATGGGATTGTTTTATAATCTCTCTTTCTGAAAGTTCACTATTGGTGTATAGAAATACCTCAGATTTCTTGGGGTTAATTTTGTATCCTGCTACATTGCCAAATTCATGTATTAAGTCTAGTAGTTTTTTGATGGAGTCTCTAGGGTTTTGTATGTATAATATCATGTCGTCTGCAAATAAGGACAGTTTTACTTCCTCTTTTCCAATTTGGATGCCTTTTATTTCTTCTTCTTGTCTAATTGCAATGGCTAATACTTCCAGGACTATGTTGAACAGGAGTGGTGAGAGTGGGCATCCCTGTCTTGTTCCTGTTCTTATGGGAAATGGTGTTAGTTTTTGTCCATTGAGTATGATGTTGGCTGTGGGCCTGTCATATACGGTTTTATTATGTTGAGGTATGATCCTTCTATTCCCACCTTGCTGAGAGTTTTTATCAAAAATGGGTGTTGGATTTTGTCAAATGCTTTTTCTGCATCAATTAATATGGCCATGTGGTTTTTTTCTTTCAATTTGTTTATGTGATGTATCACGTTTATTGATTTACGGATGTTGTACCATCCTTGCATCCCTGGGATAAATCCTACTTGGTCATGGTGTATGATCCTTCTGATGTACTGCTGTATCCGATTTGCTAAGATTTTGTTGAGGATTTTGGCATCTATGTTCATGAGGGATATTGGCCTGTAATTCTCTTTCATTGTGTTGTCTTTACCTGGTTTTGGTATTAGGGTGATGCTGGCTTCATAGAATGAGCTTGGAAGTGTTCCTCTTGAATTTTTTGTAGTAGTCTGAGGAGGGTAGGTTTTAGTTCTTCTTTGAAAGTTTGGTAAAACTCCCCTGAGAAGCCTTCTGGTCCTGGGCTTTTGTTTGCTAGAAGCTTTTTGATGACTGCTTCAATTTCTTCCATAGTTATTGGCCTATTGAGATTTTTAGATTCTTCCTGATTGAGTTTTGGAATGTTGTATTTTTCTAGGAATTTGTCCATTTCCTCCAGGTTGTCTAGTTTGTTGGAGTAGAGTTGTCCGTAGTATTGTTTAACAATCATTTGTATTTCTGTGGGGTCTGTTGTTATTTCACCTCTATTGTTTCTGATTTGGTTTATTTGGGTCCTCTCTCTTTGCTTCGTGGTGAGCCTGGCTAGAGGTTTGTCAATCTTGTTTATCCATTCAAAGAACCAGCTCTTGGTTTCATTGATTTTCTGTATTGTTTTTTTGGTCTCTATGTCATTTATCTCTGCTCTAATCTTTATTATCTCCTTCTGCTCACTCTGGGGTTTTCTTGTTGGTCTCTTTCTAATTCTTTGAGTTGTAGAGTTAGATGATTTACTACGATTTTTTCTTGTTTTTTTGAGATAGGCCTGTAGAGCTATAAACTTCCCTCTTAGGACTGCTTTCATTGTGTCCCATAGGTTTTGGATTGTTGTGTTTTCATTGTCATTAGTGTCCAGGATGTTTTTAATTTCTTCTTTGATCTCATTGGTAACCCAATCAATATTTAATAACATGCTATTCAGCTTCCAAGTGTATGAGTATTTTGGGTTGTTTTTATTGTAGTTTATTTCTAAACATCATGCCATCGTGGTCTGAGAAGATGCTTTTTATGATTTCAATCTTCTTGAATTTGTGGAGACTTTGCTTGTGACCCAATATGTGGTCTATTTTTGAATATGTCCCATGAGCACCTGAGAGGAATGTATATTCCGCAGCTTTGGGGTGAAGTGTTCTGAAGATGTCAATTAAGTCCATCTGATCTAGTGAGTCATTTAGGATTGCTGTTTCTTTGCTGATTGTTTGTCTAGAGGATTTATCCAGTGATGTCAGTGGTGTATTAAAGTCCCCTACTATGATTGTATTGTTGTCGATCTCTCCTTTGATATCTTCCAGGAGTTTTTTTATGAATTTGGGTGCTCCTGCATTGGGTGCATATATGTTTACCAGGGTTATATCTTCTTGTTGTATTGATCCCTTTAGTATTATGAAGTGGCCTTCCTTATCTCTTGTTATGGCCTTCACTTTGAGGTCTATTTTGTCCGATATAAGTATTGCTACCCTAGGTTTTTTTTTCCTTTCCATTTGCGTGAAAGATATTTTTCCATCCCTTCACTTTCAGTCTGTGTGAGTCCCTTCTAATGAGGTGGGTCTCTTGTAGACAGCAGATGTATGGGTCATGTTTTTTTATCCATTCAGCCACTCGATGTCTTTTGGTTGGAGCATTTAGTCCGTTTACGTTTAAAGTTATTATTGAAAGGTACTTGTTTGTAGCCATTTCTTTTTTTGTGTGTGGCTGTTTTCTTTCTGAGCTTTTTATTTCTTCTTTTTACACCAGTCCCTTTAGCATTTCTTGCATTGCTGGCTTGGTGGTGATAAACTCCCTTAGCCTTTTTTTGTCTGTGAAGCTTCTTATTTCCCCTTCAATTTTGAATGTTAGCCTTGCTGGATAGAGTATTCTTGGATTCAGTCCTTTGCTTTGCATCACTTTGTAAATTTCCGTCCAATCTTTTCTGGCCTGATGTGTTTCCGTTGAGAAATCATTTGATAATCTAATGGGAGATCCCTTGTATGTAACTTTCCGTCTCTCTCTCTTGCAGCCTGCAAGATTCTCTCTTTGTCCTGAACATTTGCCATGGTAATTATGATGTGTCTTGGTGTGGGTCTTTTCGGGTTCACCTTGTTTGGGACTCTCTGGGCTTGTGTGACTTTTTTCTTCCCCACCTCTGGGAAGTTTTCTGATATTATTTCTTCGAATAGGTTTTCTAATCCTTGTTCATCTTTCTGTTGTTCTGGCACCCCTATTATTCGTATGTTGTTTCGTTTCATGTTGTTCCAAAGCTCCCTTAGGCTCTCCTCCTGTCTTTTAATTTTTTTCTCCAATTGTAGTACAGTTTGGGTGTGTTTTGCTTCCTTGTCTTCTAATTCACTAATTCGGTCCTCCGCTTCTCCTAGTGTACTGTTGATACTTTCAATGGTGTTTTTTATTGCAGCTATATCGCTCTTCATTTCTTCTTGGGTCTTACTTAAGTTGTTGATTTTTTCATCTGTTTCTTCTAGCTTCTTGCATATGGTATTGATTTTTTCCTCCATCCGGTGTATGCACTCTAGGACCCTTATTCTGAATTCCTTTTCCGTCATGTTGCATGCCTCTGTCTCACTTAGCTGCTTTTCTGGCGAGTCCTCCTTTTCTTTCCTTTGGGGGTTTCTTTGTCTACCCATGTTTGATCTCACTCGCATATCTAGTTGTTGAGTCGTTCAGTAGCTGCTCCCTGGGTGGCAGTGGCTGCTCCCTGGGTGGCAGTGGCTCCTCGGGCTGTGGTTGCTCCTTGGGTGGTTGTGGTAGCAGCTGCTCCTCCGTTGGTAGCAGGGCCTCTGGTGGGTGCTGTTCACAGCTGTGGTGGCTATTCTGGCTGGTGGAGGGAGGCTTCACACACAGTAACTCTTCCCCAGACAGAGTGTGTGGTGATCAGGAGGCCACTGTTGCTTGAATCTTTGGGGGAAGTCTAACCTTTCCGTGGGGGGAAGCAGGTCTCGTCTGAGTTCATGTAGTCGCGCTGCTTGAGAGCCGTTGCCTCCGGGTTAGTAGCCAATGTCTGGATGCCGGTAACAGCTACTCAAGATGGCACGGTCTTGTGGCTGAGCCGGCGCCCCGGGGGAGGTTTCAGCCTCAATCTCTAACCGTCCCCATTTTCTTGGAATTCTCTGTCTTTCCTGGCTGCAGATTGTCTCTCAGCTGAATCTCCTCTGCTTATTCTGGCTGTATGTTACCCGTTTCAGCTGCTCGCCCTTATCTGCTCTGGGACTAAGCACCGACACGTCCGGCTAAACCTCCGCCATTTTTCAAGTCTCATTCATTGCTATCTTTAGAGGAGTTACTAAATGGTTAAATAAACTTACATTAGTGGATTTCTAAGTTGGATAATTAAAGAGTTGCTAGACACAGTACAATGTTTATGTATATTTTCTACTATAGTTTTGTTAAGAAGTGGCATTTATAGAGTTTCAATTTCAATATGGTTTTCAATACTTTTGAGTTTTAATTTCTTTTTTTCTTAATTTTTTATTGTTTAAAGTATTACATATACTATTACATAAGTCTCCTTTTTCCTCTGTTGACCTCTCCCCAGCAACACTCACCCACCAGCACATGTTCCCACCACCCTATTGTCTGTTTCCATTGGTCATGCTCATATGCATGGATACAAGTCCTTTGGTTGTTATCTTAACCCCCATTGCCTTCCCTCTAAGGTTTGACAGTCTGTTCCATGCTTCCCTCTCTCAATATGCTTTTGTTCATCAGTTTATTTTGTTCATTATATTCCACAAATGAGTGAGGTTATGTGATATTTATCTTTCTCCAACTGGCTTATTTTGCTTAGCATAATGCTCTCCGGGTCCATCCATGCTATTACGAATGGCAAGAGTTCTTTCTTTTTTACAGCAGTGTAGTATTCCATTGTGTAGATTTACCATCATTTTTTAATCCACTCATCTGATGATGGGCACGTAGGATGTTTCCAAATCTTAGCTATTGCAAATTGTGCTGCTATGAACATAAGGGTGCATATTGTTATTTCTGATTGGTGTTTCTGATTTCTTGAGATATCTTCCTAAAAGTGAGATTACTGGGTCAAATAGGAGTTCCATTTTTAATTTTTTGAGGAAACTCCTACTGTTTTTCACAGTGGTTGCACCAATCTGCATTCCCACCAGCAGTGCAAGAGTGTTCCTTTTTCTCTACATCCTCACCAGCACTTGGTTGATTTGCTGATGATAGCCATTCTGACAGGTGTGAGATGGTATCTCAGATGATTACTGATTTTGAGCATTTTATTATATGCCCTTTGGCCTTCTGTATGTCCACTTTTGAAAAGTGTCTATTTAGGTCCTTTGCCCATTTTTTGATTAGATTGTTTATCTTCCTTTTGTTAAGATATATGAGTTCCCTATACACTTTGGAGATTAGGCCCTTATCGGATATAACATTGGCAAATATGTTCTCTCATGCAATGGGCTTTCTTGTTGTTTTATTGATGGTTTCTTTTGCTATGCAGAAGCTTTTTATTTTGATGTAGTCCCATTTGTTTATTTTCTCCTTAGTTTCCATTGCCTGAGGAACTGTATCAGTACAGATATTGCTATATCATATGTCTAATATTTTTGATGCCTATGGATTCTTCTAAGATTTTTATGGTTTCCCATCTTATGTTTAAGTCCTTTTTTCCATTTTGAGTTTATTTTTGTGTATGGTGTAAGTTGATGGTCTAGTTTCATTTGTTTGCATGTATCTGCCCAATTTTCCCAACACCATTTATTGAAGAAACTGTCTTGACTCCATTGTATTCTCTTGCCTCCTTTGTCAAAATTAATTGAGCATAATGGCTTGGGTTGATTTCTGGGTTCTCTGTTCTGTTCCATTGGTTTATATGTCTGTTCTTGTGCTAGTACCAGGCAGTTTTGAGGACAGTGGCTTTGTAATATAGCTTTATATCTGGTATTGTGATCCCTCCAACTTTGTTCTTGTTTCTCAATATTGCTGCAGCTATTCGGGGGACTTTTTTTTTTATCCCAGATGTATTTTTGGAGAGTATGCTCTAGATCTGTGAAATATGCCATTGGTATTTTTATGGGGATTGTATTAAATCTAAAGGTTGCTTTGAATTGTATTGGTATTTTAATGATGTTGATTCTACCAATCCATGAACATGGTATATTCTCCCATTTGTTTATGTCTTCCTCTATCTCTTTTTTTCAATGCCCCATAGTTTTCTGAGTACAGGTCTTTTACCACCTTAATTAAGTTGACTCCTAGGTATCTTAATTTTTTTGGTGCAGTGGTAAATGGAATTGATTTTTGTTGTTGTTGTTTCTCTTTCTGTGAGCTCATTATTGGTGTATAAAAAAGCCATAGATTTCTGGGTGTTAATTTTGTATCCTGCTATATTGCCAAATTCATTTATTAAATCTAGTAGGTTTTTTATGGAGTCTTTAGGGTTTTCTATGCAGAATATAATGTCATCTGTGAATAATGACAGTTTTACTTCTTTTCCAATTTGGATGCCTATTATTTCTTCTTCTTGTCTAATTGCTATGGCTAGCACTTTCAGTACTATGTTGAACAGGAGTGGACACCCTGGCTTGTTCCTGTTCTTAGGGAAAATGGTTTTAGTTTTTGCCCATTGAGTATGATGTTGGCTGTAGGTTTGTCATATAAGGCTTTTGTTATGTTGCAGTGTGTTCCCTCTATTCCCACTTTGCTGAAAGTTTTTATCAATAAAGTGTGTTGGATTTTGTCAAATGTTTTTTTTCTGCATTAATTTATATGATTATGTGATTTTTATCTCTCAATTTGTTTATGTGATGTTTCACGTTTATTGATTTGCAAATATTTTACCATCATTGTATCCCCGGAATAAATCCCACTTAGTCATGGTGTATGATCTTTCTAATGTAATGCTGTATCCAATTTGCTACAATTTTGTTGAGGATTTTAGCATCTATGTATCTGGTTTTGGTCTTAGGGTAATGGTGACTTTATAGGAAGAGTTTGGAAGTGTTCCTTCTTGAATTTTTTGGAATAGTCTGAAGAGGATAGGTTTTAGTTCTTTTTCAATGATTGGTAAAGCTCCCCTGTGAAGCCATTTTACCCAGGGCTTTTGTTTGCTAGAAGTTTTTTTTGTTGCTGTTTTTTTTGTGTGTGTGTGTGTGTGTGTGTGTGTGTGTGTGTGTTTTATTATTATTGCTTCAATTTCCTCCATAGTTACTGGCCTATTCAGACTCCTTTGTTCTACCTGAGCGAGTTTTGAAAGGTCATATTTTTCTAGGAATATGCCCATTCTTCTAGTTTGACCAGTTTGTTGGAATAGAGTTGTTCATAGTATTTTTTTTTTTTTACAATCCTTTATATTTCTGTGGAGTCTGTTGTAATTTTGCCTCTTTCATTTCTGATTATGTTAATTTGGGTCCTCTCTCTTTGCTTCTTGGTGAGCCTGGTTAGAGGTTCATCAATCTTGTTTATCCTTTCAAAGAACCAGCTCTTGGTTTTATTGATCTTTTGTATTGTTTTTTGTTTGTTTGTTTTTGGTCTCCATTTCATATATTTCTATTCTGGTCTTTGTTAGCTTCTTCCTTCTACTCACTCTGGGCTGTTCTTGTTGCTCTCTTTATAATTCTTTAAGTTATAGAGTTAGATAATTTATTACAAATTTTTCTTGTTGTTTTTGGTTTTTTTTTGAGGTATGCCTATAATGCTATGAACTTTCTTTCAGGGCTGCTTTCACTGTGTCCTGTAGGTTTTGGATTATTGTGTTTTCATTGTCATGTGTTCATAGGATTTTTTTTTCTTATTTGATCCCTTTGGTAACACAATCATTGTTTAATAACATGATTTTTATCCTCCAAGTGTTTGAATTTTTTTTTGCAGTTTATATATTTAATTAGAGGATGTGAGTGTGAGGCAGTCCGCGTTTCTAAAATTCAATGACATGAATTTTAGCTATTACTTTGCCAAAGAAATGGAATTTACAGATATCATTTAAAAGAGCATTCAGCTTAATATTAAAAACTCTGGCTACCAAGTCAGGTCTGTTTTCAACTTTTTGCCAGCATTGTAAATTGTTTGCAATATCTGCCCATTTGAGGTTGCCTGTCATGGTTATGAATTAATAGGGCTTGCCATACTTCTTTACAATTGCCATAGCATCCTGATATCGCTGCTGCATATTTCTGGGGCTACCCTCAAAAGATGATAGAAGTATTATCATTTTACCAATTGGCACATTGTCATTTTCAGATCTAGATTTGAGATAATCCATCAAACTATATTTTTCAACTCTCAACTGAGATTGGTTTGCTTTGATGAAATTTATCCAATTGGCCTCAACTTTTGAATATGAATCCACAATAAACTGTTGAGTTAATTTTCCTGCATTTAAAATGGGATTGAACATGGCCTGCACAAAGAGATGAAATCCATAATACTGCATCTGTGTGACTCGTGTCCTTACATTTTGTCTAGTATTATTGTTGATTACACTGTTGTCTCTGAGTCTTAATGCAATATCTGTTCCCCAGCCTTCTTCATCATGTGGAAAAAGAATAGGATATGTCATTGCATCTAATGTAGGAAACAGGATATTGATTTGTTTCATTTTAGTGGCATTTGGATGATTGGGATCTGGTTTACAATGAATGAGCAAGTCCCTTTCAAAAGTAGTTTCTCCATCTTCGTTTCTGAATATGACAGCAACGTTGGTTACATGGGGAGAATTATATCTACCTGGGTCACTGTTATGATTGTATTTCATTGCCATTGTTACTTCTGTGGGAGCAATACCTTTTGCTGCTGCTTCAGATTGGGCTTCCTTTTCTACCTCATGTAGCATCTTGTATGATTTTGTTAATTCATTTATTTCATACATGAGGTTGTTGATGTTGATCATGAGTCTTTTTGAGTCTTTATGTGCCCTGGTTTTCTGGCATTGCTAATCTTTTACTTGTAGCTTTGGCCGTATCCAAAATATAGAGTTGAGCAAACTTCTGAGAAACACCATCCAAAGGATGTAAAGTTCCAGTATGGTGATAAACTTGTCCGTGTATTCTAAAACAGTATGGCCCATATCCTGATGGCGATGCAATATTTGCACCCATGGAAGCAAAAGCAAAAGAACTATTTATGGAATGAATATTTTCCATGAAATTTTTACTGTCTGAATCTTCTTTTGTCATTAATCTTTTTAAATATGCTGGGTAATCAGGAAAATGTATATCATTTGGACAGACTTTCCCTTTGCTACAACATGGAGTAAATTTCCCATCGGATGGTTTTTCATCAGAGAAATTTAGTGATAGGCAAAATTCACATCGAACAGTCATTACACAACAACTATGTTCGAGAATTGCATCCTCATGTACTCCATTTTTGCTGAGAAGGCAGTTCCTACCAGTATTAATAGTACTTGTTGATGACTGTTCTCTAGACATATTCTGTCATCGCCACCGCCTTCTTTCAACTTCAAAGGCACGTTAGTCTTTAGACATTTTCTGTCGATAATACCGGTGTTTTTCAGCATCAGAGCAACGTTTTTCCAGTAGCTGGTGTTCAGATACATTCTGTTGCAGGCGTCGCCTTCTTTTAAGATCAGATGCACGCTGCTCTGCAGACATTTTCTTTTGGCTGCAGAGCTACGTTGTATCAGCAGTTGTCCTTTAGACATAGTCCCACCTCTCTACTGTCACGGTCTGAGATGCAGGTGAATGAGAGTACTGGCTGTCAGGCTGCTGAGAGCTGTCTGACCAAAGGCTGATTCTGGCTGATTTTGTGGGGGTGGAACTTCCTTCTCCCGGCTGTCAGTTTCCACAGCTATGATGAGGAAGCTGGGGTGACAGAGGGAGCTGCGCCCTCCAAGCCGCCCTCTCTCTCACTCTGCTCTATGTCCAGAGGCCTCCTGCTCTGCCAAGTCTTCCAAACCTCCTACCCTCCGCCCGCTCTCCTGCTCTGCTCTCTGCCGGCAAGGTCCTGGGAGCCCACAGGCATGGCTTGGTGTGGCCGGCCTCACCTCCAGGGCTGGCAAATGTCCCAGGATCCTGCAGGCGTGGCTTGGCATGGCAAGCCTCGCCTCCTGGGCCGGTGAAGGTCCTGGGCGCTCACTGGCATGGCTTGGCGTGGCAGGCCTCACCTCTCGGGGCCGGCAATGGTCCCGGGAGCCTGCAGCCGCTATCTTCTCCTGGGGCACTTGACACCTGCATATGCAAATTAACCTGCCATCTTTGTCAGGTTAATTTGAATTCTCACTCTGATTAACTGGTGAGAATAGCGGAGGGGCGGTTAATTTACATGTTTCTCTTTTATTATATAGGATATTATGACAATGTGACCTGAGAAGAAGCTTGATATGATTTCAATCTTTTTGAATTTGACAAGACTTTGCCTGTGTTCCAATATGTGATCTATCTTTGAAAATGTCCCATGTGCACTTGAGAAGAATGTGTATTCTGTAACTTTGGGGTGAAATGTCCTGAAGATGTCAATTAAGTCCATCTGATCTAGTGAGTTGTGTAATATTGCTGTTTCTTTGCTGATTTTTTTTTTTGAGGATTTATCCAGTGAGGTCAATGGGTCATTAAAGTACCCTACTATGATTGTATTGTTGTGGATCTCTCTCTTGATATCTTCCAGAAGTTGTTTTTTTTTTTTTTTAATGTATTTGGGTGCTCCTGCATTGGGTGCATATATGTTTACCAGAGTTATATCCTCTTGTTGTACCAATCCCTTTAGTATTATGAAGTGGCCTTCCTTATCTCATGTTTTGGCCTTCACTTTGAGGTCTATTTTGTCAGATATAAGTACTGAAACCCCAGCTTTTTTTTTCATTTCCATTTCCTAAAAATTATTTTTCTATCTCTTCACTTTCAGTGTGTGTGAGTCCTTGTTCTGAGGTGGGTCTCTTATAGACAGCATATATATGAGTCATGTTTTCTTACCCATTCAGCCACTCTATGTCTTTTGATTGGAGCATTTATTCCATTTTTGTTTAATGTTATTATTGATAGGTACTTGTTTGTAGCCATTTTTATTTTTTATGCCTGTGTTCCTTCTTCTCTTTATATTTCTTCTTTTTACAACAGTCCCTTTAGCATTCCTTGCATTGCTGGCTTGTTAGTGATAAACTCTCTCAGTTTTTTTGTTTTTGTTTTTTGCCTGTGAAGCTCTTGATTTCCCCTTCAATTTTGAATTATATCCTTGCTGGATAGAATATTCTTGGATTCATTCCCTTGCTTTGCATCACTTTGTATACTTCATTTAATTACCTTCTGGCCTGATGTGTTTCTGTTGAGAATTCATTTTATAATCTAATGGGAGATTCTTTGTAGGTAACTCTGTCTCTCTCTTGCAGCCTTTTAAGATTCTATATTTGTCGTTAACATTTGCCATTGTAAATACGACATGTTTTGGTGTGGGTCTTTTTGGGTTAATTTTGATTGGGATGCTGTGTGCTTGTGTGACTCTTTTCTTCCCCAAATCAGGGAAGTTTTCTTTCATTATTTCTCCAAATATGTTTTGTAATCCTTGATCCTCTTCTTGTCCTTCTAGCCCTCATATTATATGTATGTTACTTCGTTTCATGTTGCTCCAAAGCTCCCTTAGGCTCTCCTCCTGCTTTCTAATGTTTTTCCCTAATTGCTGCTCAGATTGGGTTTGTTTTCTTGCCCTATCTTGTAATTCACTAATTTGGTCTTCCACTTCTTCTAGTCTACTGTTTAAATCTTCCATTGTGTTTTTTATTGTAGCTATATCATTTTTTATTACCTCTTGATTCTTACATAAGTAGACTTTCCCATCTATCCAGTTTATGAACTATATGACTCTTACTCTGAATTCTTTTTCTGACATCTTGCATGCCTCCGTTCATTTAGTTCGTTTTCTGGAGCTACATCCTTTTCTTTTCTTGGGAGGTTGTTTCTTCGTCTCCCCATTTTTGCAGTCTCTTTCTGGCCCTGGATACCCTGCTTTGGGTTTGAGAGGTTGAATACCCTATCAGGGCAATGGTCCAGATATTCTTAGCCCAGAGGCTGGGTCTTCCTTGAGTCTCATGCCTTTTTTTGTCTCTGCTCTGAGTTGTATCCCATTCTCTCAGGGATCTGGTCCCTCAGTTGTCTGCTTCAGATGCTGAAAGTGGTGGGAGCACATGCACAGTTCCTCTGGTGTACAACTTCTTGTGAGGACCCAGAACCCTCTTGCATTTAATTCACTGTGCAGCTCTGGTAACCATGGCAGGGTGGCACTCTAGGTCTCTCTGGCAGCACACTTGCAGTGTGGTCCTGTGGCCCCTGGCTGGGCAGACCTGTTTGCTCCAAGTCACCCTGGCAGTGGTGTGTGCTGGGTTGTTCTGGGTAGCCACTGCAGGACTGTCCCTGGTCAACATTTGTCTTCTTGTCATTCTATGAAGTACATTTTCTGATACAAAACTAATGGTCCTGATTTAGCTCAGAGGCCCTTTTGAGAATTGGTTGTGTATTAACTATTTTCTCAGGTAAAAAAAAAAACAGATAAATAATATATGAGAGGTATATATATATATATATATATATATATATATATATATATAATATATATAATTTTACAGGGTTCAAAGACCTGAGGTACAGGTTTGCCTAAAGTATGACTTTCAGGTTTTTTATTTTTTATTTTATTTTATTTTTTTTTGCCAAGAAAGATAATATTATGATTATTTTTATAGGAACAAAATATAGTTGGCATATCAGATTTCTAGGGTTGTCATAACAAATTACCAAACAGTTGATGACTTAAAATAACAGAAATTTATTCTCTCATAGTTCAGGAGGTTAGAAGTTTAAAATTAAAGTATCTGCAGAGTTGGGCATCTCTCCAAAGGTTATAAAAGTCCTTTCTGGCCTCTCGAGGCTTCTGATGGCTCCAGGTGTTTCTTGTGGCTGTATCACTCCAATGTCTACCTCTGTCTTCCAAGGTTTTTTTCTCTATGTGACTATTTTCTTTTTTGTCTTTTATAAGGACACTTGCCATTGGATTTAGGGCCCACCCAGGTATCTCAGAATTATCTCATCTTAAAATATTTTACATAAGTACGTTTGCAAAGACCATTTTTCCAAATAAAATCACATTCACAGTTTCCAGGGATTAAGATGTGAACATTTTGGGGGTAAGCCACCATTCAACTAGTCAGTAAGACCTATTGTTTTTTTACTTCAATGCCTGACATAACTGTTTCAGAAACAGTCTCAAAATACTACTACTTAGAATGTAATTAACTCAAAACAATTGATTTAAGCAAAAACTGGGAAGGCAAAATATAGACCTAAATATAAGGCAGTGTGTGTTGTAGTTAAGGGTACAGACATGAACATTAGACTGAGTTCCCATTACAGTCTCATTCATATGGTATGTGACTTAGGATGAGCTGAGAACCTCTTTAATTTTCACTTTTCTCATTGGTAAAATAATATGTCTATCTTCCTGACAGAGTAATAAAAAAATATGTCACAAATGTAACACAGTGTTTGGTATAAAGTAAGCAGTATACACTCCCCTGAAGTACACTTTTATGTTACTTAGACATAGTTGTCTATCTTTCTATTTACATATCTATGTACCTATTCATGCAACTATAAATCTATCATTTATTTATTCATCTGCTAGTTTGTTATACTAAAAATGAGTATAAGTAAGATTGGACCAAATTCTCAGAAATATGCAGGATTTCTTTCTTAGACATCATCTTCATGAGCAATAAAAATGAGCATTATTTTTGCCTACAGAGATCCTAAAATATCCATTCATTTATTCACCATTTATTGGGCACTATTATTTCAGGGCCTGTGATAAAAACGAGAAATCAATAAAAATTTGGACAATTCAGCTGTCAAACAATTTACATACGATTCAGGGTGACAAATACTTTGTATGATAATTGTAATAAAGCATAATTGGTTCTTTAAATAAAGATCAGGAAATCATGGGAACTGAAGGAAATGCAGGGAGCATGAAATTTAGAAGGGTAAGGAAGTGGTAGGTCAAATGACTCTTTCCCAAAATGGAGCATAATCCTATCTAATAATAGAGAAACATGGTAATTAACCGTACCTCTGCTACTCTTCCCATTGACTAATCAGGGCGATATGCAAATTAACTGCCAACCAAGATGGCGGCTGGCAGCCAGGCAGCTTGAAGCGAACAGGAGGCTTGCTTGCTTCAGTGACGGAGGAAGCCAACATTACCCGCCTGCCTTGCCGGCCTCTGAGCTTGCAGTTTAGGAAACATTGTTACAAATATAGAAGCTAAACAAAACCCCAGAAACCTGCTTTCAGCCAGCCGGGCTTCACCCAGCAGGACCGCAACATTGTTTCAATTATAGAACAAACGCAGATCCCTGCTTTCAGCCAGCCAGGATCTCAGAGCTGGAGTTAGCAGGACCGCAACAGTGTTACAATTATAGAACCCAAACAAACCAGATACCTGCTTTCAGCAACCGAGGCCTCAGAGCTGGAGCCAAGCCTCAGAGCTAAAGCTGGCCCAGAATTAAAAAAAAAGAAAAAAAGGGCAGGTTGGGAGCTTCAGTCACCCGCCAGCCTGAAAATGGCCCTCAGCCCCTCACCCAGACTGGCCAGGCACCCCAGTGGGGACCCCCACCCTGATCCAGGACACCCTTCAGGGCAAACCAGCCGGCCCCCACCCGTGCACCAAGCCTCTATCCTATATAGTAAAAGGGTAATATGCCTCCCAGCACCGGAATCAGCGGAGCAGCGAGGCCTCCCAGCACCAGGATCAGTGGAGCCCCGAGGCCTCCTGGCACTGGGATCAGCATGACAGGGTGCGGTGCCCCAACCCCCTGATTGGCCCTGCTCTGTGTGTGACAGGGTGCGGCACCCTACCCCCCCCCCCCCACGGGCCCTGCTCTGTGTGTGATAGGGTAGAGCCATAACCTCCCCATCGGCCCTGCCCTGAGTGTGACAGTGGCGGCGCCCCAACCCCCTGATCGGCCCTGCTCTGTGTGTGACAGGGGGAGGTGCCCCAACTCCCCTATCGGCCCTACTCTGTGAGTGACAGGGGGGAGCTCCTCAACCCCTTGATCAGCCCTGCTCTGTGCGTGACAGGGGGGAACTCCCCAACCCCCTGATGGGCCCTGCTCTGTGCATGACAGCGGGGAGCTCCTCAACCCCCTGATCCGCCCTGCTCTGTGCATGACAGGGGGCGGCACCCCAACTCCACAATTGGCCCTGCTCAGAGCCCAACCAGGGGCTGCACCTAGGGATTGGGCCTGCCCTCTGCCACCCGGAAGCAGGCCTAAGCCAGCAAACCATTATCTTCCGAGGGGTCCCAGACTGCGAGAGGGCACAGGCCGGGTTGAGGGACCCCCTCTCCCCCCCGAATGCACAAATTTTTGTGCACCGGGCCTCTAGTCCTATATAATAAAAGCTTAATATGCAAGGTGTCTGGTCATCTGGTTGGCCATTCAACCAATCAAAGCGCAATATGCTAATGATATGCTAAGGCTGCTCAACCACTTGCTATGACATTCACTGACCACCAGGGAGCAGACAGTCAACCAGTCACTATGACATGCACTGACCACCATGGGGTAGACCAGGGGTGGGCAAACTTTTTGACTCGAGGGCCACAATGGGTTCTTAAACTGGACTGGAGGGCCGGAACAAAAGCATGGATGGAGTGTTTGTGTGAACTAATATAAATTCAAAGTAAACATCATTACATAAAAGGGTACGGTCTTTTTTTTTTTTTAGTTTTATTCATTTCAAACGGGCCGGATCTGGCCCACAGGCCGTTGTTTGCCCACGGCTGGGGTAGACAGTCAACCGGTTGACCAGTCGCTATGATGTGCACTGACCACCAGGGGGCACATGCTTTGACTGGTAGGTTAGCTTGCTGCTGGGGTCCAGCTGATCAGGACTGAGCAAGGTGGGCTGAACACGCCTTGGAGCCCTCCTGCAGTCCCTCCCTGGCTTGCCAACCTCCTGCATCCCTCCCCTGCTCCAATTGTGCACTGGTGGGGTCCCTTGGCCTGGTTTATGCACTCTCACATTCGGCCCGACAGCAAATGACCAGTTGCCATGATGTGCACTGACCACCAGGGGGCATATGCTCAATGCAGGAGCTTCCTCCTGGTGGTCAGTGTGCTCCCACAGGGGGAGCTCTGTTCAGCCACAAGCCAGGCTCATGGCTGGTGAGCACAGTGGAGGTGGTGGGAGCCTCTCCTGCCTCTGCAGCAGTGCTAAGGATATCTGACTGATGGCTTAGGCCCTCTCGCCTAAGCCATCAGTCTGACATCCCCCAAGGGCTGCCGGACTGTGAGAGGGTGCAGGCCAGGCTGAGGAAGACCCCCCACACACACACACTGCACAAATTTCATGCACAGGGCCTCTAGTATAATAATAAGAGATCCAGAAGTCATGGACAAGTTAGGGGAATGAATCTCATCTTTGCCACTAGTGAGATGCTCCTTAAACTCTCAGTATCCTCATCTATAAAATGAGGTTAATATCTCTATTATTGGATGTGTCTAGGAATTAATTACATAATGCACTTTGAACAATACATAGCAAAGAATATATAAATATTATTCATTTAATTGTTACTGTTAATACCATTAATCAATTTCCTAATGCATAGAAGTTCAAAAAGGCATATTTTCTTTTTTACCCTGGATAACAATTTCCATTTTAGAATCAGCTCATCAAAGAAGTCATCTGTATCTGTACCACCCCTTTTTTCCCCATTTCCCATACACTATGAGAATGGCATATTGATATACCCATTGAAATACCCATTTCTGTTTTCTTCTCCACTATGCTATAATCTCCTTCTAAAGTGGAAAAATATCTTATTGATATATGCCATTCTACCATATATATAAAATAAAGGTCTGTCAGTTAGGCAGTTAATGTTTATTGAACTGTTAAGATTTCAGGAACATACTTTTCTGGGCCCTTACTCCCTCCCCCCCCAAAAAAAAAAAAGAAAATCAGTTAGGCTATGAAACTGTATTAATACCACTCAAAAAATTCAATTTAGATAACATTAGACCAGAAGTTTAGGACAAGGTACCTTTAGTATAATTGTCTTAGTTTTCTTCTGCTGTGCAACAAATTTCCATAAACATAGTGATTTAAAATAGTTTATATTTGTTATATCCCACAGTTGGGGTATGACTAAGCTGGGGTCTCATGAGCGTCCCATAAGATTGGAATCAAGGTGCAGGTTTGGTTTGTAGTCTTATCAAAACAACTGAGAAAGGATTTACTTCCAGGCTCACTCTAGTTGTTGGCAGAATTCATTTCTTTGCAGCTTTAAGATTCATGGCAGCTTGCTCTTCAAATGCAGTGATGCATATGGCACCTCTAGAGCAAGTTTACTAACAAGGTGGAGCCTTAAATAATGTAAGGTAAACATAGGAATGACATCCCATGACCTTGCCCATATACCATAACATAATAATGGCAGTGACATCTCATCATCTTCTCCACATTCTATTAGTGAAAAGCAAGTCCTGCCCTAGCCAGTTTGGCTCAGTGGATAGGATATTGGCCTGCAGACTGAAAGGAAGGGCACGGCTTTGATTCTGGTCAAGGTTGTGAACTCAATCCCCAGTAGGGGGAGTGCAGGAGGCAGCCGATCAACGATTCTCATTATTGATGTTTCTATCTTTCTCTCTCTCCTTTCTTCTCTGAAATTAATAATATATATATATATTTTTTAAAAAGCAAGTCCTACTCTCCCTCAAGAGGAGGAGGTTGTACTAAGTGTAAACCCCAGGAAGTAGGGATCACTGGGGCCACCTTAAAGTCTGTCCTCCATAGTATTGTTAAGGGTTCCCAAGTTCTGTGTTTCAGACTTGGAACAAAGCATCCTTAATCTCTTATTTATTGGTGCCTTTGTTGAAGACTCAGGATTACATCATAATAATAACCCTATATAATAAAAGCCTAATATGCTAAGTGTCTGGTTGTCCGGTTAGCTGTTCAACCAATCAAAGCATAATATGCTAATGATATGCTAAGGCTGCTCAACCACTTGCTATGACATGCACTGATCACCAGGGGGCAGACAGTCAACCGGTCAATCAGTCACTATGATGTGCACTGACCACAAGGGGGCAGATGCTCCGACCAATAGGATAGCTTGCTGCTGGGGTCTGGCTGATAGGGACTGAGTGAGACGGGCCAGACATGCCCTGGAGCCCTCTCTCGGTCCATCCCTGGCTGGCCAACCTCCTGCATCTCTCCCCAGCCCCAATTGTGCACTGGTGGGGTCCCTCAGCCTGGCCTGCACCCTCTCGCAAACTAGGACCCCTCGGGGGATGTCGGAGGGCCAGTTTTGGCCTGATATCACTGGCCAGGCCGAGGGACCCCACTGGTGCATGAATTCATGCACCGGGCCTCTAGTAGTATATAACAATACTACCTGCATTAAGAAGAAGGAAACATAATGTGAAAAAGAATTCAAAACATTTTCTCCTAATATAATTTTTTGTAATAAAAATCATGTAACTCTGAGGTATGCTATTCTGTGAAATTCTGTTAGTTGATATAATATGGTAGAGCTGTCATTAGAAAGATCATTTATCACACTAGAGGAGTTACAGTGTGCATTATAAATTACTATAATAATATACTGCACCTGATAGTTATTAATTTTAGTGCTGTCTGATTTATCATAATATTGAATCATTTTGTATTTTAAGAGAGACAAATAGAAGTTCATTTTCTTGTTTTTCTGAGACATGGTGAACACAGATGCTCAGGAATAATAATTAGAAGTTGATAGTGCATTTTCTGGGTTTGGTAGTTAAATTTCTTAACTTATTTATTTTTTATTACTTTTAAATTTATCTTTATTGTTGAAAGTATTATAGATATTCCCCCTTTTCCCCCATTGATCTCCCCATCCCCCTACCCCTGGGCCTGCTGCACTATTGTCTGTCCATGGATTATGCATATATCCATATAAGTTCTTTGGTTTATCTCTTCCTGTCTCTCCACCCCACTCCCACCCCCCCCACCCCCGGTTCCCTCTGAAATTCATCAGTCTGTTGCATGCTTCCATGTCTCTGGAACTATTTTTTTTTATCAGTTAATTTTGTTCATTATATTCCCCATATAAGTGAGATCATCTGATACTTGTCTTTCTCTCACTGGCTTATTTCACTTAGCATAATACTCTCCAGGTCTGTTATTAAATAGATTTGGTAGTTAAAATTCTTAACTTATTTTTTTAAACATTTGTCCTATATTTTCCTCCATGAAGGTGATTGGAAAGCTAACTTGGATTGTGATTTCTGTCCAGATTGTCACATTGACTGCCTGGATTATTCAGTCAGTCTGGCTGCCTGAGTAAAGGGCCTTTTTTTCTCATCACTGCCCCTTGCAGGTCTCTTTTAAACCTACAGGTTAATGGAAGAAAATCTCCTTCCTAGTTTGAGGAGGACTTTGCTGGTAGTTGTGTCTTCCTCATGGAACTCCTGAATCAGGGCTCAATTCAAATAACTTCAGGAATCATGGTGATGAAGTTACAAAATGAAGAAGTTGTGATGTCAATGAATACTGTTAAGCAAATGCCACAACCCCACAGGGCAAATGATGTTCAATAAGCCATGAGGAGGAAAGCACCTATGGCTTCCTGACTTCAGTAGTTTAATTATCCATGAAGACATTAATCTTTTTTTTGTTGTTGTTGTTAATCTTCGCCTGAGGATATTTTTCCATTGAGTTTAAGAGAGAGTGGAAGGGAGAGATGGAGAGAGAGAGAGAGAGAGAGAGAGAGAGAGAGAGAGATCAATTGGTTGTCTCCCTCACACACACTCTCTGACCTGGGCCAGGATTGAACCTGAAACCCAGGTATGTGCCCTTGATCAGGAATCAAACCCAAAATCCACACTGACCAGGGCTAAGACTAATTTTGATAAACATTTAAGCTCCAATATTTCCTTATATATTTTATATTTTGTGAATAAAATGCATATATGCTAATTTAATCAATTCTTCATTCAGTGATTATTTCCTAATCCATATTTTAAAATCCATATTTTCAAGTATTTGATTACTTGAAAAATAATGCCAGTATCTAATTATTAGTTTCATCCTGGCAATTTGGGCTGTTATTGTTGTTATTGAATGACTATTGTTGAATGACTTCAGGTCATATTGAGTAAGTGGAGTAGTGAAAACATTCTGTGATATCCTCTGATGTTCATAAGTGAGCACCTATTGTACACACTGGAGATAAAACAATCCTATTAATAAAGACCTAATATGCTAATTAGACCAAACAGCAGAACAACCATCCTGACAATGCTGCGAGGGGCTGAGAGGGCTGGCCGAGACAGCCAGGGCTGTGAGGGCGAGCCCCTTGCACGAATTTCATGAAGCAGGCCTCTAGTGTACAAGATAAAGTTCTTGCCTTCATCAAGCTTATTAGTAAAATGGGGAGTGATGGGGCAGACAAAAAAAAACAAATAAATATGTAACATGTCAGGTAATGAGGGTGCTATGTTAAATACAAGGTATTAGTTATTGCTGCTATAACAAACTACCATTGGCTGGGTGGCTTATAAATACAAATGTATTGTCACAGTATTGGAGGCTGTCCAAAATTAGGGTGCCTGCATGGTCTGGTTCTGGTGAGGGTCACTTCTGATTTATAGATTTCTAACTTTTCCTTTTATTTTCAAGTAGAGGAAAGAAAGGTAGCTAGCTTTCTCACCTCTTTTTATAAGGGTACTAATCTCATTTGTGAGAGCACCACCTTGATGACCTAATTACCTTCTGAAGGTCCCATTTCCAAATACCATCACATTGGGGATTCAATTTGTTAAAGTGATTAAACAAGGCAGCCATTAGATAGAAATGGCTCTAATGCCTTGGTCTCCTATGCAAGTAAACAAAATTCTAAATCAGATTCAATGAACTCAAATCTAAGAAAATAAAACTTAAGAGCAACAATCACAAACAGCCAACTAGGTCTTCCCAAATGAGGCAAGTGTTTAAGCCATAGCCAATTAAATAATATCCTTGCTTTGCTTCCAAATCTTGTGTACTAAAATTCCTCTCCCCCTGTTCCTGTGGGTGGAGCCCTCCTAACCACTTCTGGTTTGGCACCCCTCAATTCTAATTGCTGTATGCTTTAATAAACTATTAGAAATTTTAATGTACCTCAGTTTATCTTTAAAAGATTTAAACATATGAATTTGGGTGAGGACACGAACATTCAGTCCATAATACAAAATATGAGGTTAAGAAATTTAATCATGAAGTAACTTTAGGGTTATGACAGTGATTCTCAACTGGAGGCAATTTTGTCCCTTGAGGGCTATTTAACGTCTGTAGATATTTTTTCATTGTCACAATTGGGAAGGTGCTACTGATACCTAGTGGGTAGAGTTCCAAGGATGTTGCCGAATATCCTGCAATGCACAGGGAGCCCTACCCTCTCAACAAATAATTATTTGACCCAAAGTGTGCAAAAATTGAGAAATCTGGTTTAGAGGTAGAGTGAGAGGATAACTGGTCAGTACCCCAAACAGTATGAGGGAATGGAGCATTCACATAGCTTGGAGAAGAGCATTCAGGCCAACAGTCTTATTTCCCAGAATGCCTATGATGCCTGTTTACTAGTATAGTCAGCCAATTGACAGAACTCTGGTAAGACTTGGAAGGTAGAAAGGAGAGGCAGTTATTCTCCAGAGGCAGTAGCCACCAGGTGTTCACAGTTGCAAACTGAGGGATTTGGTGGCCATTTAGTTGTCACATCTTGAAGCATGACATGTCTTAAGCATGACAACTAAACGGATCATCTAATCCTGAACTGGATCCTATATTGGAGGGACATAAATTGCTCTTTTTTTTGTCAATGAAGTCCATCTGATTTATTGAGTCATTTAGGATTGCTGTTTCTTTGCTGATTGTTTGTCTAGAGGATTTATCCAGTGATGTCAGTGGTGTATTAAAGTCCCCTACTATGATTGTATTGTTGTCGATCTCTCCTTTGATATCTTCCAGGAGTTTTTTTATGTATTTGGGTGCTCCTGCATTGGGTGCATATATGTTTATCAGGGTTCTATCTTCTTGTTGTATTGATCCCTTTAGTATTATGAAGTGGGCTTCCTTATCTCTTGTTATGGCCTTCACTTTGAGGTCTATTTTGTCCGATATAAGTATTGCTACCCTAGGTTTTTTTTTCCTTTCCATTTGCGTGAAAGATATTTTTCCATCCCTTCACTTTCAGTCTGTGTGAGTCCCTTCTAATGAGGTGGGTCTCTTGTAGACAGCAGATGTATGGGTCATGTTTTTTTTTATCTATTCAGCCACTCGATGTCTTTTGGTTGGAGCATTTAGTCCGTTTACGTTTAAAGTTATTATTGAAAGGTACTTGTTTGTAGCCATTTCTTTTTTTGTGTGTGACTGTTTTCTTTCTGAGCTTGTTATTTCTTCTTTTTACACCAGTCCCTTTAGCATTTCTTGCATTGTTGGCTTGGTGGTGATAAACTCCCTTAGCCTTTTTTTTGTCTGTGAAGCTTCTTATTTCCCCTTCAATTTTGAATGATAGCCTTGCTGGATAGAGTATTCTTAGATTCAGTCCTTTGCTTTGCAACACTTTGTAAATTTCTGTCCATTCTTTTCTGGCCTGATGTGTTTCTGTTGAGAAATCATTTGATAATCTAATGGGAGATCCCTTGAATGTAACTTTCTGTCTCTTGCAGCCTGTAAGATTCTCTCTTTGTTCTGAACATTTGCCATGGTAATTATGATGTGTCTTGGTGTGGGTCTTTTCGGGTTCACCTTGTTTGGGACTCTGTGCTTGTGTGATTTTTTTCTTCCCCACCTCTGGGAAGTTTTCTGATATTATTTCTTCCAATAGGTTTTCTAACCCTTGTTCCTCTTTCTGTTGTTCTGGCACCCCTATTATTCATATGTTGTTTCATTCATGTTGTCCCATAGGCTCTCCTCCTGTCTTTTAATTTTTTTCTCCAATTGCTATTCAGTTTGGGTATGTTTTGTTTCCCTGTCTTCTAATTCGCTAATTCGGTCCTCCGCTTCTCCTAGTCTACTGTTGAAACTTTCAATGGTGTTTTTTATTGCAGCTATATCACTCTTCATTTCTTCTTGGTTCTTACATAATTTATTGATTTTTTCATCTGTTTCTTCTTGCTTCTTGCATAAGTTGTTGATTTTTTTCCTCCATCCGGTTTATGCACTCTAGGACCCTTAATATGAATTCTTTTTCTGTCATGTTGCATGCTTCTGTATCACTTAGCTGCTTTTCTGGCGAGTCCTCCTTTTCTTTCCTTTGGGGGTTTCTTTGTCTACCCATGTTTGATCTTACCGCCATATCTAGATGTTGAGTTGTTCAGTGGCTGCTCCTTGGGTGGCAGTGGCTCCTCGGGCTGCGGTTGCTCCTCAGGCAGTTGTGTTAGCAGCTGCTCCTCAGTTGGTAGCAGCTCCTCTGGTGGGTGCTGTTCACAGTTGTGGTGGCTCCTCTGGCTGGTGGGGGGAGGCTTCACACACAGCTGCTGTTCCTCAGACAGAGGGTGTGGTGATCAGGAGGCTGCTGTTCTTTCAACATAAATTGCTCTTAATTCAACTGGAGTTCCTCCTAATTAGAATTCCTCCCAAATTACTACCTCCAAAAAATACCTTTCTTTTCATTGGGATACTAAATTTAGACTTTTCTTCAATAAAGCAACTTGGGATACTAGTATTGTGACTATGTATGTCAATAATGGCAATAACAGAAATAAATGTATCTAACTTTATAAAGTTAGATACAATCTCATTTTATTCTTACAAAAATATCCTGGAGTCCAGAAATGAGAATTGTCTTTGAGTTACTATGGCAAGTAGAGCTAGAACCTGAATCCAAAAAAGACTTCTAGCCTCAAATTTTTATATCCATTCCATTATATTTCTTTACTTATACATTCATCCATTCATCAAATAGCTATGGAACACCTCTAGTATAATATATTAAGCACTGTGCTACCACTGCCTGCAATAGCATACTATGTATTTATTTTAACATGTAATATGGATTGATAATCTATTAATATATAGCAATAGAAATACCATATGGCATATTGTATTTTCCTCTTCACTCATTATAATAGGAAAAGGCCAGCATTTTGTGAGGTTTCAAATGGGAACTCTATTTTCAGAAATGTGTCCACTTTAAACATGAAAAAAGGAGTAGAAACTTTTCTACTGCCTATGTACACAAGTCCATTAGCTCTTTCACTTTATCACATGACTTTTACTTAAGTTTCACAGTGCGAGAGAAAAAAAAGTATCTCACTCCTAATAAAAATGATTCACTTCTTTAATTAGCTTACTTCTTTGATGATCAGTCTCCTGATCCCTATTCTAATATTGATTCACTGAAATTATATACCAGTGAATTATTCTCATTAAAATTATTCAGAAAGGCATCTCCTAAACTTATCGTATATAATAAAAGCATAATATGCAAATCAACCAAATGGTGGAACGACCAGTTGGAGGGGGGCAGGGCCAGCAGGCAGAGGGAGGGAACTGCAATGGTGGGGGGGGGCAGTGACTAGCGGCAGTGGAGGGGTGAATGGGGGGGGCAGCACTGTTCCCTGATTGGCCTGGCGGCAGCAGCTTAGCAGCAGGGTGATGGGGGTGGCACTGTCCCCTGATCGCCCATCAAATCGATGTAATATTTGAGCCAACCTGCATAATACTTTTTTTAAAAAACAATATTACTAGCATCAGTATTATTGTTTTGTGGGGTATTTTTGTTTGTTTTTCCAGAACCCATCTGAACACCACAAAAAGCACAGTTTGGGAAAAGCTGGTCTCACTTCTAGCTCTTTGCTGTTTCTAGTCAGGGCACTGACATGGGGGTTTTGTAACTGTAGAGTTTGTATGTGGCTGAATATATCTCTCTGGCTGCACTCCAAAATGAAACATTAATAATGTCTGCATAATCATGTCCTTCATTCCTTTCCACTGGTTTATATAGCATTAATAGTTTTCTGTGGACAGAGTTACAAATGACAGAATGAAGCATCATGCCAAATTCTAAGCATTTATACACTAAGTTGTATTTTTTTAATGTATCAAAATTAGGCACACAAATACAAAGACTGGATTCCCACATACAAAGTGAATAGAAGCAATTTTTTGATAATGCTGATCCTCTATACAGAAATGGGGAAACTTGGATTTGGATCACTGAACTCATCTTTATCAATGACATATGCCTCAATACACTTACCTTCCTCTCTACCACCCTAATGTTTCCTTCCATCTTTTTTTCGACTTTCTTTCTTAATATCAAAGACCAGATTATCTGTGTCTCCATCATGCTCCCTCATATACTCTAAGTTTCCAATCACACCACTTTCTTCAATTGTAGTGTGATTTTTCTCTTTATTTCTGTGTATTTCCTACTGGATTGTAAAATCTTTATGGACAGAAACAGAAATTATTTCTCTGGTTCACTGTTGTGTTGCTGGGGCCGAGAATAGTATCTGGTAGATAACATGTGCTCAATAAGTATTTGTCAAATTAATAAGTATTATCTTTCCCTTACGTGTGTGTGTGTGTGTGTGTGTGTGTGTGTGTCAAGAGGGATACAGACAAAGAATTAACAATTACAAGGACATCATGTCTCATCCTATATAATAAAGAGGTAATATGCAAATTGACCATCACACCATCACAAGATGGCGGTGCCCACAGTGAGGTTGGGGCTGGCTGCTCTGCACGCCTGCCGCTGGAGTCCCCTCAGCCCTGCCAGGGGCCTCGGGTCCTCCTGCACCCCCCACTGACTGACAGCTCGCCCAGGCTCGTCCAACGAGCTGCCCATCCCTATCTTTCTCCTTCCCCTGAAGCCGAAGCCTGACTGTGGTGTCCAACAAATTAGAAGTTATAACTCATGTCATTGAGAGTGTACTCCATTCCTCAGCTGGGGCTGGCCACTGTACATGCCTGCCACCAGAGTCCCTTCAGCCCCGCTGGGGGCCTAGGGTTCTCCTGCACCCCCCACTGACTGAGGTGCAGGCAAGCCTCAGATGGCAGCTGCCCAGCTGCCCAGGGCCGGCCCGAGGCACAGGTAACCAGGGCTGGCCGAGGCTGGCGCTGCCAGCAGTGGCAGCAGCAGAGGTGTGATGGGGGCATTGCCTTCCCCTGATCTCCGGGTCGCCTCCCGCCCCTGAGGGCTCCTGGACTGTGAGAGGGGGCAGACCAGGCTGAGGGACCCTCCCCTACAGTGCATGAATTTTCATGCACCAGGCCTCTAGTCCTATCTAATAAGAGAAACATGCAAATTGACCATAACCCAAACACCCTTTCCATTGGCTAATCAGCATATCCTTATGCAAATTAACTGCCAACCAAGATGGTGGCTGGCAACCAGGCACTGAAGCGAACAGGAGGCTTGCTTGCTCCAGTGATGGAGGAAGCCAAGGTTCCCTGCCTGCCGCTGCTTGCCTCTGAGCTTGCACTCTAAGAAACAATGTTGCAAGTATAGAAGCTAAACAAACTCTAGAAACCTGCTTTCAGCCAGCCGGGCTTCAGCCAGCAGGACCACAACAGTGTTTCAATAATAGAACCCACACAAACCCAGTACCTGCTTTCAGCAGCCGAGGTCTCAGAGCTGGAGCCGAGCCTCAGAGCTAAAGCTGGCTCTCAGCTCCAGTGACAGCCATAGAAGGTAAATAAATCCCAGAATAAAAGAAAAAAGAAGAAAAGGAGAGGTTGGGAGCATCAGTCGCCCGCCAGCCTGAAAACGGCCCTCAGCCCCTCACCCAGACTGGCCAGGCACCCCAGTGGGGACCCCATCCCTGAAGGGGGTGTGACCAGCTGCAAACAGCCATCATCCCCAAATCCAGACTGGCCAGGCACCCCACTGGGGACCTCAACCCTGAAGGGAGTGTGACCAACTGCAAACAGCCATCATCCCCTCACCCAGACTGGCCAGGCACCACAGTGGGGACCACCACCCTGAAGCAACAAGATGGAAGCTAATTTGCATACTGAAGGTGGGCGACAGTGGGCAAGGCTGTCTGTGGTCTGGGACCTGGATCCGTGACCTGGCGGGCTGGGGGCAGTGCTTGAGGCTGTCGGCAGTCTGGGACCCGGATCCATGTCCTGGCGGGCGGGGTGGCAGCGCTTGAGGCTGTCCACAGTCTGGGACCCGTATCCGTGACCTGGGGGCAGGGGGCAGCGCTTGAGGCTTTCCGTGGTGCTGGGACCCGGATCTGTGACCCTGCCGAGCGGGGGGCAGTGCTTGATGCTGTCCATGGGACCAAAGACACGGATCTGTGACCCTGCCGGGTGGGGGCAGCGCTTGAGGCTGTCCGCGGTCCTGGGACCCGGATCCGTGACCCTTCCCGGCAGGGCGGCAGCTAGCACAGGGGCAGATCGGCCGGGGTTGGGCAGGGCAGGACGCCTGGCTTCCGCCCAGCCCCAGTCACTCTGAGCAGGTGAGCAGCACAGAGAGCCTCTGGACATGGGAGGCAGGCCGGCGGAGGGCAGCCTGTACTCCCCACATGGCAGTGGTGACAGCTGTGAGCTTGCCAAGCGGAGCCTGCAAGATCCAACTCCTGGCCCAGAAGGTGCAGGATCGCAGGGACAGCCACTGCGGCGGGCCAGACTGACATCCTCCTGGCCGCACCATGGGGGTTTGCGGATCTGCAAAGCCAGAGGCCTCTGGTGTGCACATCCCTCCCTGGCATGCGAACATCCCCCAGCACACCGTCACCCTCCCATGCCTACAACAGTTGAAAATCAAGGCGTGCACAAGTTCCCCCCGCCTCTCCACCGCACTTCCATCAACCCGGCATGCCTAACACCCCCACAGGATGTGCACACATCCCCTCTGATGCGCTCACGTCCTTGGGAGAGTGTCTGGGTTTTCTGGGTGCTGAGAGTGGGTGCCTGTGAGATGACAGTGAGAGGGCCGAGTGGTGATGCCCTGTTCCCACAGAGGCCAGTGCAGCTACGAGATCACCTCTGGGGGGTTAATGCAGGTGCTGAGGCAGGAGCAGGTGCAGATAGACACACCTGGTGGGCACAGGTGGCCCTCGCTGAGGTGCCTTTGGTCAGTGTTCAAAATCAAGAACCCAGAGGCGGAGAGGAATTCCGTCCTCGCAGTGAAACAGTGGGATAGTCGGGGAGACTGTAGAGGAGGAATGTGCACTTTGGGTGCCAGCACCCATGAGCGAAGGCTGCCCTGACTGAGCCTCGCTTGCTTGGGGCCTAGCGCACTCCTGCCGGTCAGTGGGTGACAGGACGTGCTTTTCCGAATTAATGAGAGAAAACGTTGATTCTCCTGCTGCCCACAAAGGTGGAAAGTGAAGTGGGGAGACATGTGGGGAGTGAGCGAGGTTCCCTGTCTGGGGGTTCCAAATCTGCTGTTGGTTTCTTTCACCGCTGACTAGAGATATACAGGGTGTCCCCCCAAAATGTATACACACTTTGAATACCTACTAATTCCAATGGTTTTAAGCATAAGAAAGAAACAATGGAGCTGTTATCTGTTAAAAGTGTGGGCACAAACAGGTAGTTGGACATTCCCTGAGGGGTCTCAGATTGGAGAGGGTGAAGGCCAGACTGAGGGGCCCCTTCCCCCCCCCCACTCCAGTGCATGAATTTCATGCACCGGGCTACTAGTGTTATTATAATTCTGGTGTTTGTGGTATTGAAGAACACAATGTCAATAATCTTCTCATGTCTTTATATATTGGCTTTATCCTTTAAAATATTAGATTGGCTAAAAATTTCAAGAGTCAGTTTTCCTAAAATGAGGATTGAATCATGTAAACTCAGTCAGATTCTGGCTATACATGTACTTCAATGTTTCCTTCCCTTTTCTTTCTTATTTCCTTCCATTATGTTTCTTTTCTTTCTTTCTTTCTTTCTTTCTTTCTTTCTTTCTTTCTTTCTTTCTTTCTTTCTTTCTTTCTCTTTTTCTTTCTCTCTCTCTCTCTCTCTCTCTCTCTCTCTCTCTCTCTCTTTCTTTCTTTCTTTTTTTGAGTTCTTATTTAGGAAATAATTTTGACTATCAAACAGTTGAATTCTGGGCAGCCTTGATGAGTTTGGATTCTATTGGCCGATGTCCTTATTATTAACTTTAAATAGACCTATGCTGGGTGGCTATGGTTATGAAATACAATTGTAATCCCCCCCCCTTTTTTTAGGTGCTCCTTTCAGCATCTTGGATATTTCTCTTTGAGTAGAATTTACAATCTTATAATGTAGGTGATGAATCTATAGGGATTTTAAAATGGTGTAAACTAAAATGAAAAGTGGAAAAGACTGGATACTCTAGGGGTTAGTCAGGGTTCTCAAGAAACAGAACCAATAGTATGGAAAGATAGTAGATAGATAGATGATAGGAAGATAGATAGGTAGGTAGATAGATAGATAGATAGATAGATAGATGATAGATAGATGATAGATAGGTGATAGATAGATAGATAGATAGATAGATAGATAGATAGATAGATGATATAGATGATAGATTTAATAGATAGATAGATGATAACTAGATAGATAATATAGATTTAAAGGGAAAGGTTTTGAGGAATTGGGGCTTGTCCTTGTGAAGGCTGGCAAATACCTGATCTTCAAGGTAGGCTGGCAGGCTGGAGACCCAGTGAAGAGCTGATGCTACAGTTCAAGTCTGACGGCCATCTGCTGGCAGAATTGCCTCTTCATTGAGAGCAGTCAGTCCTTTTCTATTTAGATCTTCAACTGATCATGAGGCCCACTCACATTATGGAGAGTAATTTATTTTACTCAAAGTCTACTGAGTTAGATGTTACATTTATCTAAAACAATACCTTCAGAGAAACATCTAGAATAATGTTTGAATAAATGTGGGTATTATGTGTGGCCTAGCCAAGCTGACACATAAAATTAACCATCACAGCCCATATAAAAAATGTCTTCTCTTTCCCCATACCTAACAGACATAAACAGTTTAGAAGGCAAAACTGTTATGCCAATCCTGGTTGGAATTTCTTCCACCAGAACAAAGAATATTTAGGAATCTATAGTAGACAGGATCAGAAGTAAATCAGATCAATTGCTTTTCCCATTAAATTTAGAATAGGCTATGCCAGTGATGGCGAACCTATGACACGCATGTCAGAGGTGACACGCGAACTCATTTTTTTGGTTGATTTTTCTTTGTTAAATGGCATTTAAATATATAAAATAAATATCAAAAATATAAATCTTTGTTTTACTATGGTTGCAAATATCAAAAAATTTCTATATGTGACATGGAACCAGAGTTAAGTTAGGGTTTTTCAAAATGCTGACATGCCGAGCTCAAAAGGTTCGCCATCACTGGGCTATGCCCTTGACTTGTGTGGCTCTTGATATTTGTTTAAGTTGTTCTAAAACATTGTGCATTATCTTCCTCATTATCAAAAATAACTATAAATTCACACAGATGTGGTAAGTAGCATACACATTATAGAATACAATCATTCCTATTGCTTGGTTACTTCTGTGATAAATGCAGAGAATCAGATATTGAATACAGGAAATGGAACCCAGTAGCTAGAAGCTCACTCTAAATTTTCAGTATAAAATCTAATTGGGTTCCAAATTTGACAGAATGGTTGTTTCTTGTTCCCAATCAATGATGAGCTAGACTAGAAAAGCCATAAACTATCCACACACTACATTTTCTTTTACATTCATAAGTACAGCAATTCTTTTTTATCTATGTTTGAATTCTCTCACCAAAGCACAACCAGGAATGCCTGTAAAAATACTTGTCTACATGAGAGATGAAAGTCCCATATTTTGGCCATGTGGGAAGACAGGTGGCCATCTAGAAGGGGTCCACTTCTGCGTGTCATAGATAAAATGGTTTTCCCTAACTATAAACAAAGTGCCCAAATAACTGGTCAAAGGGCTTGCCATTAGGAAGACCAGGTGCTCACAATACCACACAAGAAAGATACTATGTAGTAGGGTCTGTTCTCTCATTGATTCATGCAGGCTCCATAGATAATGGAAACTGCATGTGTTTTTCAGAAAGCACTATGCTGTGTGAACTGCAAAGGAAAAGAAAACAGGCATGAGATTTTAAAAGAAAGACAAAAATCAAGAAAGAAACCAAAAACATTTTGCTTTTGTACTCCTATGGTGATAATAAAGTCTGTAGATGCTGGAAATAAAAGCATGCACTTTTTAAAGAAACTAAATGTGGTTACATGCCCTCCTATCTATGAGCAAACTCAGATTCAAGAGAACATTTGGAAACTTGTACTTTAGCTATTTATTTCTTCCACAAAACAGGTATGGGGGTGTTGCCTTTATTTTTATTTTTCAGTTATTTATTTTCACTGATTTAAAATATTATAATTCTGGAATTAATATAATTGTATAAATATAAACTGTTTTTTTCTGTGTAGAGACTGAAACATACAAATGATAGTGTTTATGTATTAAACTATTTTTTAAATAAAAACATTATTATTAGATAGCATAGAGTATATTCAATATTATAATTTTAGGCATTAGTTGATAAGAATATAAATTAATTCCTGTTAAGACAGATAATATCAAAAACTCAAGAATGGTGCTTCTTAGATGTACATACATTTTTGGGAATGCATAAATATTTTGAATTCTTGCCTCATAGCTAAGTATAAATTTCTAGCATGGATCAAAATGTTGCAAAGAAATCAATCCTGGCAAGACAATTAAAAACAAAACAAAACAGAAAATACCGAGTCAGCCTCATAAAAGGCAATAAATAAACTGCAAATAGAAATTGCTTTTATTTTCAAGTTAATTGGTTTTGGCAAACTACGTGGTAATATAATATCTTTTATATGATACTAAAAGAATATTTTTCAGTGTGTAATGAGTAGACTCCATTACTAATGAATAACATTTACCATATGACAGTTAATAATCATAATAGAATAGATATGGTTACTGCAGTATAATTTAATCAGATGCCACAAGAATTATTTATTTATTTACTTAGCTGACCAACATCTAATTATCCCTGTGTGTGGCTGCTGTGTGCAAAGGGAAGAGCGTTTCTCTTTCACTTTGTCGCCATGACCCCTGGAGCTGTAAGACTTATTAAGATCACAGCCATAGATTAGATTTGTCTGGGCAATGAATAATTCTGGAATTTATCTCATCATACTGGATGAATTTTCCAACATTTTAATAGCAAAGTTGATAAGGGTAGCTATTATAATGGCATTTATAGAGTCTGTCCTGTGTTCTGCATAATCACTGTTCTTTTTCACGATAATCCTGCAAAACACTCCCAACAAAATGCCTATCATAGATGAAGAAACTAGGCTTAGAAAAGCTAAATAACCCTCCAAGATTGAACAGTAAGAAATGTCTAAATGACTAAGCCCAAGTATCTATGACCCTGTAGTTTATGAATTTTTGCACTTACCATACTATCTATCTTTATGTGGATAAATGCTTGTCTTGCCATCAAGAATTAAGTGCCTCTATATTAGAAGTGCTCAAACAAACATTTAATATGCCACAACAAATAATTTTATGTAAAAAGAAAAAATAAGGTTTCTTATATATTTTGTGACGTAACCTGAATTGTAATATTATCCAAATAAATTAAAGCCACTACAATAAATTAAATTATTGCTGTTATATTTTAAAATATAATACAATAATTAAAAATTTATTACAAATAAAAACTACTTTAAAATGCACACAACACCAAATGTAGATGTGTTGTTCATGTATGTTGATATAGAATTCTTCACCATATTTCAAATTCCAGAATTGAAAAATGTCTATTAAATTAGGACATCAAAGTGCTGAGACATGCCTAAGTCCATCATTACAAATAACAATGTGCTGATATTGCCAAGATTCTGGAGGTCTATTTTCTAACCAAATGTTCCATGTTTCAAACTTCCTTACAAGTGCATAAATATTAGTCTCTTTTGCTAGCAGAATGGATGATAGATGCTTAAATTCCACCACCCCCGCCGCCCCCCACACACATTTCTGAAATAGAAAAGAAAACTTCCTTTTTTTTTTTTTTACTCAATTTGTGTTTCCAGATGTCCAGGGTCAAAGGTTGGAAATAAAAGTATCAAGTTTCTGCTTACTCTAACCAGACAGCATGTACAAATATGGGAGAGCTTTCCAGAGAGTGTTCTTGTGCACTTTTATATTTTCTCTTGCCTCTCCTAGTGAGAGGCCCATATCCACTCTGCTTAATAATGCCATCTAACTGCACTTTGTAAGTGGTCTAGGTCTCTTGTGTTTATTTTTCAGTTAATTGACTGTATTGTGAAGGCTTAAAATGCTTATTATGAGTGCATAAATTTGAAAAGTTGCTAATTCTCTTCTTGAGTTTGACATGCCATGTTCTACTTGGTTTACATTTGATATTCTCTCTTTGATAACTAACTCAATATAAGATGAGAGAGAGAGGGTGAAGTAATAAAAAATAGAGACATAATGAACTTGATTCTTTTTTGTTCCTCTGAATGGTTAACCTTTAACAATTACTTTAAATTTAAGAAAACATTTTTTTCCTGGCCATATTATTAAAGAAAATATTCTGGAAATTGACATTTTACCACAAATATATTAAAAGACTAGGGGCCCAGAGGATGAATTCCTGCACCTTGAAAGGAACTGTGGGCTGCGAGGCTGTGGTGGGCACAGGGACAGGTCTGGGCCCATTCTCTGTGCCCCTGCCCGGCACCTCCTCTGTGGCTCCTGGTCCCCTGTTTGCCAGCAGCCCCACTCCTGCTGCCACCACTCCCATATACTGATGACCCTGGCCCTGCTCACACCCGCTGACTATGCAGAGTGATTGGGGCCAGCGCCAGCAACGGGTGCAAGCAGGGGCCTGCGCTGTCAGCAGGTGCAAGCAGTGGTTGCTGCCCCAATTGCCCCTCAGGAGCAGGGGGAGGTGGAGAAGCCCTCAGGGGTGATCGGGGCTGGCAGCCACTGTTTGCACCCGCAGATGGCACCAAGTGATAGTCACTGGCGCCAGGCACTAGCAGCAGGTGCAAGCGATGGCTCCAGCACCAGCTCTGGGTGCAAGCAGGCCGGCGCCAGCAGTGGGTGTGAGTGGCAGCTTCAGCACCAGCAGCAGGGCCATCTCCACCAGCGAGTGCGAGCGGCGGCTGCTGACCCTGATCACCCCTCAGGAGCAGGGGGAGATGGAGAAGCCCTGAGGGGTGATTGGGGCCAGCAGCCACTGCTCGTACCCACTGACAGCACTGAGTGATCGGGCTGGCGTTGAGCGCTGGCAGCAAGTACGAGCAGCAGCTCCAGCACCGACAGCAGGTTCAAGTGGGGATGGTGCCGGCACCAGGTGTGAGCACCGGGTGGGACTGTGTCGCATAGGAGCAAGGAATTTTCAGTAACCACCAGAGGCTCACCCCGATGACAGCGACCAGTGCCTCACCTTGGTCTGGCACGCCCACTCATCTCTTCCACTATTCACCATGGCTGACGCCCACCATGTTCTGCGCGTGCCCCCAGGTGGTCAGCGTATGTCATAGCAACCAGTTGTTCAGTTGTTCAGTTGTTCGGTAGTTCAGTTGTTCTGCTATTCAGTCTATTTGCATATTAGACTTTTATATATATAGACTAGAGGCCTGGTGCACAAAAATTTGTGCACTCACGGCGGGGGTCCCTCAGCCAGGCCTGTGCCCATTCACAGTCCAGGACCCCTTGGGGGATGTCCACCTGTCAACTTAGGCCCGCTCCCTTGGGGATCAGGCCTAAGCTTGCAGTCAGACATCCTTCTGGCAGCCAGGGAGCCCTCAGGGGATGTCCGACTTAGGCCCCCAAGGGATCAGGTCTAAACCGTTAGTTGGACATTCTTAGTGCTGCCATAGAGGTGGGAGAGGCTCCTGCCACCACCACTGCACTGGCCAGCCATGAGCCAGCTTCTGGCTGAGTGGCACTCCCCATATGGAAGTGCACTGACCACCAGGGGGCAGCACCTGCATTGAGCGTCTGCCCCCTGGTGGCCAGTGCGCATAATATCAACCAGTCGTTCTGCCGTTCAGTCAATGTGCATATTAGCCTTTTATTATTATTATATAGGATGTCCCTATTTCCCGCCTTTTGCCCCTCTACCCAGCTCTTGCCCCCAACTTCTCTCTGGCCATCACCATACTGTTGTCTGTGTCCATGGGTTGTGCATATATTTTCTTTGGCTAATCCCTTCTTTAAATTCACTTCTTTAAATTTGTATTTTCAGTAAGTGCTTATAACTGCACTATTATATATTTTCTATTATATCATTTAGAATTAAGATATTTTTTAATTGAACCCTTGTAAATTTTAGCACAATTTAATAAATTATGCTAGAAGCAATGAGGAGATTTTTCATGTAATGCAGATACATTTCAATTAATATTTTATTAATTTTTAATTTTTTAATATTTTAATTTGAAATAATCTCATACATGTAAAAAAAACTATAAAATACTACAGCATATTATATGTACCCTTTACCCAATTTCGTAGGTGTTAATAATTTAAACATAACCATTATACAACTAACAAAATTTAGAATATATTTTTCTTATAATCTCTTTAATGTTACTTAATCCATTTATTTTGTTTTTGTTAATCTTCACCCAAGGATATTTTTCCATTGAATTTTAGAGAGAGTGAAAGGAAAGGGAGAGACACATTGATTGGTTGCCTCCTGTATATGCTTTGATAGGGACTGGGGATCAAGCCAGCAACTAAGGTACATGCCCTTGACTGGAATCGAACCTGGGACCCTTCAGTCCACGGGCTAATGCTCTATCCACTGAGCAAAACAGGCTGTAGCTTAATTCATTTACTTTTAATCTATATGTGTCTTTATATTTAAAGTGGGTTTTGTTGAGAGGGAAAAATGGCGGAGGCTTAGACGGACGTGTTGGTGCTTTGTCCCGGAGCAGATAAGGGCGAGCAGCTGAAACGGGTAACAATCAGCCCGAACAAACTGAGGAGGTTCAGCTGAGAGATAGTCTGCAGCCAGGAAAGACAGAGAACTCCTAGAAAATGGGGATGGTTAGAGATTGAGGCTGAAACCTCCCCCTGGGCGCCAGCTCAGCGGCGAGGCGAGACCGCGCCATTTTGAGTAGTTGTTATCCGCATCCAGAGATCGGCTACTAACCCGGAGGCAACGACTCTCAAGCAGCGCGACTGCATGAACTCAGAGGAGACCGGCTTCACTCCACAGAAAGGTTAGACTTACCCCAAAGGTGCGGTTTGCAATTCAGGTTGGAGCGAGGAACGCGCGCGCGGGCGCGGGGGGAAATCTGCGCCCCCCAAAATCTGCGCCCATAGAGGCCAGCGTGACCCGCAAGTGGGGAGGGCTCCCGCAGGGCTGCTGGCAGAAGGTAACACTATAAATAAGCCCATAGTTGGACTGGATGCAAAAGGGCTGCCTCAGATTCTCCCAGATAGCCGGCTACTTGGTGCCAGGGGTTAGAGCACGCTCAGAGACTCCGCGAAGTTCTGGAAGGTGGAGCCCTGCGAGTTCGCACAGCTTCCCAGGCTCTTGTTTACACACTTCCTCTTAAATCTGTGAGTTTGATTGTTGATCCCAGTGCATGTGATTGCCCAGTTGGGGTCACTAGCAGAGCTTGTAGGGGAAGATTGTTTTGGGGGAGCCTGGGAAACAGAGCTGGGAGTGGCGCCTGGGGAACCAGCTCTGGGCAGAGCTGGTTCAGGTACAATAGAGAACTCCTGGTCAGAGAGAACTTATAGCCTCGGAGGTCAATCCAGACACACTGCCACCCAGAGGCAAAGCCACGAACTGACTCTTCTGTAAATACAGATAAGGCTATAAGGGGATTTTACGGCCGGCCTTAAAACCAGGACTGTGGCTTACAACACGGAGGAACAGTGTATCAGAGGGAAATTCAACATTCTCCTGAATTCCGGGCGTGCCAAAAAGAAGAGTAGAAGATCTGAAGCACCTGCATTACTGCACATTTTTATTTTTATTTTTTTTAATTACTTTTTCACCTTTTAACTAAGAAAACATTTTTTTCTTTTTTTTTCTTTTTTCTTTTTCCCCATCACCTGATTTTGCCCTTTCAGCTACTACATTTTTATTTTTAACTAGTATTATTACCGCTACCATTTCACCATTTTTTAAAGTGTCATTTTATTTTGTCTTTATTTAATTTTGGGACTAATGTTCTCCATTCTATTGTCATCGTTCCCTTAGCAACATTTTTCTCTACCTCAATTTGCCTCTGTGCTAAACCATCTTCCCCACTTTTTTTCCTTTTGTTGTCCTGTTTCTCTTACCCTACTCCAGCTTTAGATTTTCCCTATTCTTTTTACCCCCTGTCAAAATTTCACCCTACTTATATATCCTACGTCCAATCCCCTGCTCTAAATCCTTATACACCTTTCCATTATCTTCCTTCACTATCCAAATTTTTTTTTCTTCTTCTTCTTTTCTCTCTCTATTGTTTTATTGTTGTTTGCTTGATTGACGAGTATATTGGGGTTTTTTTTTTAGGATTGTTTGTGAGGTTAGACTGCTTATTCTTTTTATTTTCCTGCCCCTCCCCTTCCCCCCCCCCCGGTTATTTCTGTGCTTCTGTTTTCCCTTGCATCGCTTGATATTATTGGTTGTTTGTAGTTTGTATTCATCTCCAGGAATCTGTTGCTGTAATTTGTTGGTATTAGTGGCGGATCTATAGGAGTTTTCTCCTCATATAAATAGTCTCTTCCCCTTTTATACTTCATTCTCTTTTCTCTCTTACTTTTTTTTTCCTCCTCTTTTTTCCCCTCCCTTTTTCCAATTTCATTTTTGCACTCCTTTTTTTCTCTTTTTTTTCTTTCTTTCTTTTTTCTCTTCTACCTTTTTCTCTTCTTTCCTCCTTATCTCCTAACTCTTTTAGCTCGCGTGGCCACCTTTATTTGGGGTTAGTAATATCATAAATACAATAGTGTTCAGTGCCTGGTACGTTGTGCCTTGTTGTGTTGCATTTTGTGCCTTTAAATCAACGGAGCAGATTCAAGCAACAGCGGCCTCCTGATCACCACACGCTCTGTCTGGGGAACAGTTGCTGTGTGTGAAGCCTCCCTCCACCAGCCAGAAGAGCCACCACAGCTGTGAACAGCACCCACCAGAGGCTCTGCTATCAACAGAGGAGCCACTGCTACCACAACCGCCCAAGGAGCAACCACAGCCCGAGGAGCCACTGCCACCCAGGGAGCAGCCACTGCCACCCAGGGACCAGCCACTGAACGACTCAACAACTAGATATGCGAGTGAGATCAAACATGGGTAGACAAAGAAACCCCCAAAGGAAAGAAAAGGAGGACTCGCCAGAAAAGCAGCTAAGTGAGACAGAGATATGCAACATGACGGAAAAAGAATTCAGAATAAGGTTCCTAGAGTACATGCACCGGATGTTCAAGAAGCAAGAAGAAACAGATGAAAAAATCAACTACTTATGCAAGAAGCTAGAAGAAACAGATGAAAAAATCAACAACTTAAGTAAGTCCCAAGAAGAAATGAAGAGCGACATAGCTGCAATAAAAAACACCATTGAAAGTATCAACAGTAGACTGGGAGAAGTGGAGGACCGAATTAGTGAATTAGAAGACAAGGAAGCAAAACACACTCAAACTGTACTGCAAATGGAGAAAAAAATTAAAAGACAGGAGGAGAGCCTAAGGGAGCTTTGGGACAACATGAAACGAAACAACATACGAATAATAGGGGTGCCAGAACAACAGAAAGATGAACATGGATTAGAAAACCTATTCGAAGAAATAATATCAGAAAACTTCCCTGAGGTGGGGAAGAAAAAAGTCACACAAGCCCAGAGAGTCCCAAACAAGGTGAACCTGAAAAGACCCACACCAAGACACATCATAATTACCATGGCAAATGTTCAGGACAAAGAGAGAATCTTACAGGCTGCAAGAGAGAGACGGAAAGTTACATACAAGGGATCTCCCATTACATTATCAAATGATTTCTCAACAGAAACACATCAGGCCAGAAAAAAATGGACGGAAATCTACAAAGTGATGCAAAGCAAAGGACTGAATCCAAGAATACTCTATCCAGCAAGGCTATCATTCAAAATTGAAGGGGAAATAAGAAGCTTCACAGACAAAAAAAGGCTAAGGGAGTTTATCACCACCAAGCCAGCAATGCAAGAAATGCTAAAGGGACTGGTGTAAAAAGAAGAAATAACAAGCTCAGAAAGAAAACTGTCACACACAAAAAAAGAAATGGCTACAAACAAGTACCTTTCAATAATAACTTTAAATATAAATGGACTAAATGCTCCAACCAAAAGACATCGAGTGGCTGAATGGATAAAAAAACATGACCCATACATCTGCTGTCTACAAGAGACCCACCTCATTAGAAGGGACTCACACAGACTGAAAGTGAAGGGATGGAAAAATATCTTTCACGCAAATGGAAAGGAAAAGAAAGCTGGGGTAGCAATACTTATATCAGACAAAATACATCTCAAAGTGAAGGCCATAACCAGAGATAAGGAAGGCCACTTCATAATACTAAAGGGATCAATACAACAAGAAGATATAACTCTGGTAAACATATATGCACCCAATGCAGGAGCACCCAAATTCATAAAAAAACTCCTGGAAGATATCAAAGGAGAGATCGACAACAATACAATCATAGTAGGGGACTTTAATACACCACTGACATCACTGGATAAATCCTCTAGACAAACAATCAGCAAAGAAACAGCAATCCTAAATGACTCACTAGATCAGATGGACTTAATTGACATCTTCAGAACACTTCACCCCAAAGCTGTGGAATATACATTCCTCTCAGGTGCTCATGGGACATATTCAAAAATAGACCACATATTGGGTCACAAGCAAAGTCTCCACAAATTCAAGAAGATTGAAATCATAAAAAGCTTCTTCTCAGACCACGATGGCATAATGTTAGAAATAGACTACAATAAAAACAATCCAAAATACTCAAACACTTGGAAGCTGAATAGCATGTTATTAAATATTGATTGGGTTACCAATGACATCAAAGAAGAAATTAAAAACATCCTGGACACTAATGACAATGAAAACACAACAATCCAAAACCTATGGGACACAATGAAAGCAGTCCTGAGAGGGAAGTTTATAGCTCTGCAGGCCTATCTTAAAAAACAAGAAAAAATCGTAGTAAATCATCTAACTCTTCAACTCAAAGAATTAGAAAGAGAGCAAGAAGAAAACCCCTGGGTGAGCAGAAGGAAGGAGATAATAAAGATTAGCGTAGAAATAAATGACATAGAGACCAAAAAAACAATACAGAAAATCAATGAAACCAAGAGCTGGTTCTTTGAAAAGATAAACAAGATTGACAAACCTCTAGCCAGGCTCACCAAGAAGCAAAGAGAGAGGTCCCAAATAAACCAAATCAGAAATGATAGCGGCGAAATAACAACAGACCCCACAGAAATACAAATGATTGTTAAACAATACTACGAACAACTCTACTCCAACAAACTAGACAACCTGGAGGAAATGGACAAATTCCTAGAAAAATACAACATTCCAAAACTCAATCACGAACAATCTAAAAATCTCAATAGGCCAATAACTATGGAAGAAATTGAAGCAGTCATCAAAAAGCTCCCAGCAAACAAAAGCCCAGGACCAGATGGCTTCTCAGGGGAGTTTTACCAAACTTTCAAGGAAGAACTAAAACCTATCCTCCTCAGACTACTACAAAAAATTCAAGAGGAAGGAACACTTCCAAGCTCATTCTATGAAGCCAGCATCACCCTAATACCAAAACCAGGTAAAGACAACACAATGAAAGAGAATTACAGGCCAATATCCCTCATGAACATAGATGCCAAAATCCTCAACAAAATCTTAGCAAATCGGATCCATCAGTACATCAGAAATATCATACACCATGACCAAGTAGGATTTATTCCAGGGATGCAAGGATGGTACAATATCCGCAAATCAATAAACGTGATACATCACATAAACAAACTGAAAGAAAAAAAACACATGGTCATATCAATTGATGCAGAAAAAGCATTCGACAAAATCCAACACCCATTTTTGATAAAAACTCTCAGCAAGGTGGGAATAGAAGGATCATACCTCAACATAATAAAAGCCATATATGACAAACCCCCAGCCAACATCATACTCAATGGACATAAACTAACACCATTTCCCCTAAGAACAGGAACAAGACAGGGATGCCCACTCTCACCACTCCTGTTCAACATAGTCCTGGAAGTATTAGCCTTTGCAATTAGACAAGAAGAAGAAATAAAAGGCATCCAAATTGGAAAAGAGGAAGTAAAACTGTCCTTATTTGCAGACGACATGATATTATACATACAAAACCCTAGAGACTCCATCAAAAAACTACTAGACTTAATACATGAATTTGGCAATGTAGCAGGATACAAAATTAACCCCAAGAAATCGGAGGCATTTCTATACACCAATAGTGAACTTTCAGAAAGAGAGGTTATAAAAACAATCCCATTTACCATCGCACCAAAAAAATTAAGCTACCTAGGAATAAACTTAACTAAAGAGGTAAAAGATCTCTACTCAGAAAACTACAGGACGTTGAAAAAAGAGATAGAGGAAGACATAAAGAGATGGAAGAACATACCATGTTCTTGGATTGTTGGAATCAACATCATCAAAATGTCCATATTACCCAAAGCAATCTATAAATTCAACGCACTTCCCATTAAAATACCAATGGCCTACTTCAAAGATCTAGAACGAACTCTCCAAAAATTCATCTGGAATAAAAAACGACCCCGAATAGCTGCAGCGATCCTGAGAAAGAACAAAGTAGGTGGGATCTCAATGCCAGATATCAAGCTGTATTACAAAGCCACTGTTCTCAAAACTGCCTGGTACTGGCACAAGAACAGACATATAGATCAGTGGAATAGAATAGAGAGTCCAGAAATTAGCCCGAACCAATATGCTCAATTAATATTTGACAAAGGAGGCTAGAACATACAATGGAGCCAAGATAGGCTCTTCAATAAATGGTGTTGGGAAAATTGGACAGATATATGCAAGAAAATGAAACTAGACCACCAACTTTCTTTTTTTTTTTTTAATAATAATTTTTATTTCTTAAAGTATTACAAATAGTATTACATATGTCTACTTTTTTCCCCCCCTTGACATTCCCCCGACCCCT
>NW_005871098.1:3928815-3932235 GCF_000147115.1 Myotis lucifugus | reverse complement strand
TTTGCCAACGTCATATCTGATAAGGCCTAATCTCCAAAATTTATAGGGAACTCATACAACTTAACAAAAAGAAGATAAACAATCCAATCAAAAAATGGGCAAAGGATCTAAATAGACACCTTTCAAAAGAGGACATTCAGAAAGCCAAAGAGACATATGAAAACATGCTCAAAGTCACTAATCATCCGAGAGATGCAAATCAAAACAACAATGAGGTACCATCTCACACCTGTCAGAATGGCTATCATCAACAAATCAACAAACGACAAGTGCTGGAGAGGATGTGGAGAAAAAGGAACACTTGTGCACTGCTGGTGGGAATGCAGACTGGTGCAGCCACTATGGAAGACAGTATGGAGTTTCCTCAAAAAGCTGGAAATGGAACTCCCATTTGACCCTGTGATCCCACTTCTAGGAATATATCCCAAGAAACCAGAAACACCAATCAGAAAGGATACGTGCACCCATATGTTCATAGCAGCACAATTCACCATAGCTAAGATCTGGAAACAGCGCAAGTGCCCATCAGTAGATGAATGGATTAGAAAACTGTGGTGCATCTACACGATGGAATACTATGCTGCTGTAAAAAAGAAGGAACTCTTACCATTTGCAACAGCATGGATGGAACTGGAGAGCATTATGCTAAGTGAAATAAGCCAGTTCGATTCCGGTCAAGGGCATGTACGTTGGTTGCGGGCACATCCCCAGTAGGAGATGTGCAGGAGGCAGCTGGTCAATGTTTCTCTCTCATCGATGTTTCTAACTCTCTATCCCTCTCCCTTTCTCTCTGTAAAAAATCAATAAAATATATTTAAAAAAAAAAAAAAAAAAGAAGGAACTCTTACCATTTGCAACAGCATGGATGGAACTGGAGAGCATTATGCTAAGTGAAATAAGCCAGTCAATGAAGGAAAAATACCACATGATCTCACTCATTCATGGATAATAAAGACCATTACAAACTTTTGAACAATAATAGATACAGAGGAAGAGCTGCCTCAAACTGATTGTCAAACTGCAGTGGGAAGGCCAGGGAGGGTTGGGGGGCAGGAGGGAGGGGGGTAAGAGATCAACCGAAGGACTTGCATGCTTGCATATAAGCATAACCAATGGACATAAGACACTGGGGGTTAAGGGAGGCCAGAGGATTGTCAAGGGCGGGGGATGGGGGAAGGACACATATGTAATACCCTTTGCAATACTTATTATAATATTTTTTTTTAAAGAATAAAAAAAATGAATAAATAAATTAAAAAAAAGTGGGTTTTGTTTTTGATTCACCCTCATAATCTGTCTTTTAATTGGTGCATTTATGCCACTGACTTTCAGAGTGCTTACTGATAGAGTTACTGCCATATCAGGCGGCTTCTGGGGCTTCTGGGTCCAGCCCGCCTTGCCTGCTGGGACCCGATCGGGTCCCGGGCAGCAAGGCGGGCTGGCTTCTGAAGTTTCTGGGTTCCGCCCGCCTTGCCGCCCGGGACCCGCTGGATGGCGGCGCTTTGGCGGCTCGCGCTGTCCCACCTTCCCTGCAGTATGCAAATTAGCTGCCATCTTTGTTGGCGGTTAATTTGCATATCACACTTATTAGCTAATGAGAGGCATAGCAAAGTTATGGTCAATTACCATGTTTGTCTATTATTAGATAGGATTCCTTTCAAAGGCTTAATTAGGATGTCAACTTGAGATACCATATTATAAAAATAAACGTAGAGCAACATCCATGACTTTTGTTTTTTTCTTCATGAAATATACTAAATAGTTTATAGTGTTACATTATTAAGAACAAATATATAATGAGCAATTATTAGAGAAGTGCTTATCACTGAGCAAGAATAACAAGAAAAAATGATTCTTCCCTTCCATTAAGTTTCAGTTGGATTACTATAAGTGCTCTCTTTTTTTTCTATAGTATATTTAGTGCATTGAGCCTTTTCTGTGAATATTAGAACAAAGGACATCTCCTGAAACAGTCTGTAAAACTGCATGTCTAACCAATGCCTCAAAGCCCAAAGTGAGGAAGCCACAGAGAAGAGTGAAGGAAGACAGGGAAAACTGGGTGGGAGAAAAGAGAAAAGTTATGAGGGTAATAAAATAAAAATACTAATTAATCCATTATCTTTTGTCAACATGGGAGAACATAACATAGGAAACAATGTGATACAACTGTAAGAACATCCAGTGGATTTGGGTTCTGTTCTCAAAACCTCAGGCCTTCCATTTTAGCTGATACAAACATGCATATTCAGGAGAGTTTCTTGTGTTTCTTTTTTAATGACCATCAATGAGCCATAGGATGACTTCTTACAAGATCTGCTAATAGCTTTCAAAATCTGTATTTCACTAAGGACAACTGTTGTTCTTTGCTCTCTTAAGAGTTTAATGGTGTATAAAAATGCCATAGATTTCTTGACAGTAATTTTGTATCCTACTACATTGCCAAATTCATTTATCAAGTCTAATAATTTTTATGGAGTCCTTAGGGTTTTCTAGGTACAGTATCATGTCATCTGCAAATAATGATAGTTTTACATCTTCTTTTCCAATTTGTCTAATTGCTATTGCTAACATTTCCAGTACTATGTTGAACAGGAGTGATCAAAAAAGTGGGCATCCCTGCCTTGTTCCTGTTCTTAGCTGAAATGGTTTTAGTTTTTGCCCATGGAAAGAAAGATTTAAAAGACAATCCCATTAACCATCACACCAAAAAAATTAAGATACCTAGGAATAAACTTAACTGAGGAGGTAAAAGACCTCTACCCGGAAAACTACAAGACACTGAAAAAAGAGATAGAGGAAGACATGAACAGATGGAAGAACATACCATGTTCATGGATTGGTAGAATCAAAATAATTAAAATGTTCATACTACCCAAAGCAATCTATAGATTCAATGCACTCCTCATTAAAATACCAACGACATATTTCACAGACCTAGAACGAACTCTCCAAAAATTCACCTGAAATAAAAAAAGATCCCTGAATAGATGCAGCAATCCTGAGAAATAAGAAAAAAGTAGGAGGGATCTCAATACCAGATATCAAGCTATATTACAAAGCCACTGTTCTCAAAACTGTCTGGTACTGGCACAATAACAGACATATAGACCAATGGAATAGAATAGAAAACCCAGAAATCAACTCAAAACACTATGCTCAATTAATATTTGACAAAGGTGCAAGAGCATACAATGGAGTCAAGACAGTCTCTTAAATAAATGATGTTGATAAATTGGACAGATACATGCAAAAAAATGAAACTAGACCACCAACTTACACCACACACAAAAATAAAGTCAAAATGGATAAAGTACTTAAAGGTAAGATGGGAAACCATAAAAATGTTAGAGGAATCCACAGGCAGCAAAATCTCAGACATATGCCGAAGCAATTTTTTTTTCACTGATACAGCTCCTAGGG
>NW_005871098.1:3919142-3928715 GCF_000147115.1 Myotis lucifugus | reverse complement strand
AAAAAGCTTCTGCACAGCAAAAAGAAACCATCAACAAACAACAAGAAAGCCACTGCATGGGAGAACGTATTTGCCAATGTTATCTCCAATAAGGGGTTTAATATCCAACATTTACAGGGAACTCATACAACTTAACAAAAAGGAAGATAAACAACCCATCAAAAAGTGGGCATCAGACCTAAATAGATACTTTTCTAAAGAGGACATACAGAAGGCCAAGAAACATATGAAAACATGCTCAAAGGCACTAATTATCCGAGAGATGCAAATCAAAATGACAATGAGGTACCATCTCACACCTGTCCTAATGACTATCATCAACAAATCAACAAACAACAAGTACTGGTGAAGATGCAGAGAAAAAGGAACTCTCATGCACTGCTGGTGGGAATGCAGACTGGTGCAGCTACGGTGGAGAACAGTTTGGAATTTCCTCAAAAAACTAAAAATGGAACTCCCATTTGACCCAGTGATCCCACTTCTAGGATTATATCCCAAGAAATCAGAAACACCAATCAGAAAGGATATATGCATCCCTATGTTCATAGCAGCACAATTTACAATAGCTAAGATTTAGAAACAGCCTAAGTGCCCATCAGGAGATGAGTGGATTATAAAACTGTGGCACATCTACACAATGGAATACTACCCTGCTGTAAAAAGGAAGAAACTCCTACCATTTGCAACAGCATGGATGGATCTGGAGAGCATTATGCTAAGCAAAATAAGCCAGTCAGAGAAGGATAAATATCAGATGATTTCACTCATTTGTGGAATATAATTAACAACAGAAACTTATAAACAAAAACAGATCCAGACCAGAGAAGCATGGATCAGACCACCTAACCTCAGAGGGAAGGTAGGGGAAGGTGGGGGTAAGGGGGAGAGATCAACCAAAGGATTTGTATGCATGCATATAAGCCTAACCAATGGACACAGGGGGGTGAGGGCATGAGCGGAGGGTTGGGGGACAAGGGGGGGATAAGGACACCTATGTAATACCTTAGTCAATAAAAAAAGAAAAAGAGCAGGGAGAACGTAATTAATTTCAACTAAAGTGTCTCAGAAAACTTTATATTTCTGGTCTTCTGATACACTCACTCTCTACTTTTTGAAATTAGTACCAGTGATGAATTGATTGTCTTATCATTTCTCTTTTTTTTTCATTGTAAAAGGTTAAGAGGAAAGGAAATGTTCAGAATTTTTATGTATATCTGTTTGCCATGAGGTCTTCTCCTTGTCAATGCTCATCTCTCTACACATTATTCTACTAATTCTGGAATGACTTGGAATTAGTTTTTGCCAAATGATGGAAGATTGAAATAAATCCCAAATTTAACTTCCCTTCACTACTTATTCTTCTCTTTCCTGAAACTTCCCTAATCCTTCTCTCAATGAAATAACAATGGCAACAATTTTCTTGAGATTTTTTTTCTTGAATCCAAAGCAAAACATTTCAAAATGTTCTTTAAAAATAATGTTATTGTTATGACCTTTTATTCTAGAGTAATATTATTAATACTTGCAAATTCAACCAATGTCTTTTATCCTAATGAGACATTGACTATAAAGCTCTATTTTCACCAGATGGGGATGTTTCATCAGGAAATTTCACTTTTATTGAGCAAAAAAGGATTCTCCTACAACTATGGAATTACAGATTGCAAAAACCACCTGTGTTTTCAAGATTTGAACATGAAATAAGAGACTCTTAAAAATATTTTGAAGATATTTCAGTGTGGTGCTAGTTCTATATAATAAAAGCATAATATGCAAATCGACCGAATGGCAGAATGACCAGTTTGCAGGGGCAGGGCCAGCGGGCAGAGGGAGGGAACTGTGATAGGGAGGCAGCAACCAGCGGCAGCAGAGGGGTGATGGGGGGGGGCTGGCACCGTCTCCTAATTGGCCCAGCAGTGGCAGTGTAGCAGCAGGGTAAAGGGGGCGGCCATGTCCCTTGATCACCCATGTGGTCCCCTCCCGCAGAGGGAGGCCAGACTGCGGCTTAGGCCCGCTCCTTGGAGAGCGGGCCTAACCTGTCAGTAGGACATCCCCTGAGGACCCCCAGACTGTGAGAGGGCATAGGCCAGGCTGAGGGACCCTCCCCCATAGTGCCTCTAGTTTATATGATTTACATTAGTTAGATATTTGCAAGTTGGGCTATATTTGTTTACTAGGGGCCTGGTGCACAGATTCGTGCACCTATGGGGGTCCCTTAGCCTGGCCTGTGCCCTCTCACAATCCAGGACCCCTCGAGGCATGGTGAATTGCTGGTTTCAGCCTGATCCCCACAGGCCAGGCTGAGGGACCCCACCAGTGCACAAATCCATGCACCAGGCCTCTAGTATGCATATAAAATCTTTGGTTAATCTCTTCCAACCTCTCCCATCCTGCTTTCCCTCTGAGATTCATCAGTTTGTTCTGTGTTTCCATGCCTGTGTGTTGAGCGTCTTCCCCCTGGTGGTCAGTGTGCATCATAGTTACCAGTTGAACAGTTGAATTGTCACTTAGGCTTTTATATATATAGACTAGAGGCCCGGTGCATGAAAGTTAATGCATTGGAGGGGAGGGTCCCTCATCCAGGCCTGCTCACAGTCTGGGAGCCCTCAGGGGTAGGAGGCGACCCGACCATCAGGGGAAGGTGATGCCCCCATCACACCTCTGCTGCTGCCACTGCCGGCAGTGCCAGCCACAGCCGGCCCTGGTTACCTGAGCCTTGGGTGGCCCTGGGCGGCTGGGCAGCTGCCATCCAAGGCTTGCCTGTGCCTTGGGTATTGAATGGGCAGCCGACATCTGAGGCTTGCCTGCGCCTTGGGCATTGGCTGGGCAACCAACATCTGAGGCTTGCCTGCGCCTCGGGCTGGCCCTGGGTGGCTGAGGGCGGGTCCAGCCACACTGTGTGCCTGCCGCCCCTCCAGCAGGGCTGAAAGGACTGGGGGACTCCGACGGGGCTGAGGGAGCCGCCATCATTGTGATGGTGTGACAGTCAATTTGCATGTTCTGTCATTATTAGATAGGACTAGGGGCCCAGTGCACAAATTCATGCACCTTGAAAAGAACTGAGGGCTGCGAGGCTGCGATGGGCACAGGGGCGGGTCTCGGCCCATCCTCTGTGCCTCTGGCTGACCCCTCCCACCACAGCCCCTGGTCCTCTGTCTGCCAGCAGCCCCACTCCCACTGTCACCACTCCCACACACTGACGGTGTCAGTCCTGCTCGCACCTGCTGACAGCACTGACTGATTGGGCAGTGGGTGCGAGAGGTCGCTACCAGCCCAGATCACCCCTCAGGAGCAGGGGGAGGTGGAAAAGCCCTGAGGGGCAATCAGGGCAGGCAGCCACTGCTCCCACCTGCTGATGGCACCAAGTGATCAGGGCCAGCACCAGGCACCAGCAGTGGGTGCAAGTGGCAGCTCCGGCGCTGGCAGCGGGTGTGAGTGGGGCTGGTGCCAGCAGCAGGTGTGAGCACTGGGTGGGACCGTGGCATATAGGAGCAAAGAATTTTCAGTAACCACCAGAGTCTCGCCCCGATGACAGTGACCTGTGCCCTGCCTTGGTCTGGCGCCCCAGCTCACATGCTCCTCTATCATGCAGCAGCTGACACCTTCCATGTTCTGGGCTCTGCTGCCTGCTGCTGATGCCTGCTGTGTTCTATATGCGCCCCCTGGTGGTCAGTGCACATCATAAAGACCGTTTGGTTGTTCAGTTGTTCTGCCATTTGGTCTATTTGCATATTAAGGTTTTATACATAGAGAGAGAGATATTTGCATCTTGCTTGCAAAAATAATTTTATCAACTGCCCTTTCTCTATCCAAGTAAAGCATTGGTAAGTTTGTAAACATATATATAATAGTATTTTAAGATGGAAGGTAAGATGTAGTAAGTCTCTTGAGCTGGAACTGTACGTCAGTTCTCTTGCCATTTCACAGTTTGTTTTAATTTCATTTTATAAAGTTCCTTGTTCTTAGACAGATGCTGTATTCTCCACATGGATAGCTATTCATAGATTAGTAACTATTAATTAGTAACTATTAATATACTTTTGTTTATATTACACTTTAACTGCTATTACTTTATCACATTTGTAGAGAAAAATAAGTGTGTTAACAAAATGTTTTATTTATTTGATCATCAACATTTCAAATATGTATTTAAAAATATTTTTTTAGGACACAAAGTTTTTTTTATATTTGGGGGGAAGGGATGCCACACTTCTACTCAAGAGAAACATTTTTATCAGCACAGAAGTGGTGTTTTTTGTTTGTTTGTTTGCTTGTTTGTTTTCACTTATCATGCCATGAATTCATAGGGAATGGGTTGCAGTAGCTCAGGCTCTTTTCCATTGGTTCTCACAAAATGTGCGTCTCTGGGTGGAGCAAGCTGACACTTCAGTTGAACCCTAGTACCTTTCTTTTTGGCTTCCTTCTTTTTCTGATAATTTTCCTTCACATATTTCAGGAAGCTATCTCGGCTCTAAGAGTGCTTAATATGCTCAATATGCACAGTAATTCTCTTGGCAAGAATCTTGCCCTTAACTTGCTTGTTCACAATAATGCCCACTGCATGCTGGGTGACATTGTAGACTTTTCTAGTTTTGCCCTGGTAACATTTGTGGGTCATTCCTTTTTGAACAGTGCCCATTCCCTTGATGTCCACAATATCATCTTTCTTGTAGATTCGCATATATGTGGCCAAAGGAACAAGTCCATGTTTTCTGAAAGGCCTAGAGGACACATACTGGATGCCTCTCCTCTTTCCCTTTTGGGGAATTACTGGAAGATGGCAGTTCTGGCTGAAAGGCTCAAATATGTATTGATTAAGTTATATATCATGCTTTACTGTGTGTGTCTCTGATGTGAATTGAGAAATTCTTTGAAGTAATTAGCTTAAAAATACCTATGAATGAGAACACACAAATATACATATAAAAGGACAACTTGTCACTTAATTTTCTCCCTATTTTGTTTCAAACAAGGAAAAAATATTATAGGTTACAAAGCTTACTCAAAATTATTTATGAAGCATAAATGAACTATAAATATTATCTACACTAATAAAAGAAAAACATGGTAATTGGCGTACGACCGCTACCCTTCCCATTGGCTAATCAGCATATCCTATGCAAATTAACTGTCAGCCAAGATGGCAGCCGGCAGCCAGGCAGCTGGAAGCGGAACAGGAGGCTTGCTTGCTCCAGTGACGGAGGAAGCCAAGGTTCCCAGGCCTGCTGCTGCCTGGCTCTGAGCTCCTGAAGCAACAGCTCCAAAAGATACAATGTTTCAATAATAGAAGCTAAAAATGGCGGTTAATTTGCATATACCAGCTGCGAGGGAAGACTGAGGACAACATGGAGGCCAAGAGGTACAGAAAGGAGCTAAGTAGAGGCCTCGAGGACAGAAACGGAGCCAAGGCTACGGAGGTGGGAGGTGGGAGGGCAAGCCCAGCCACAGCGGCTGCAAGGAGGGACAGCGGCTCGGAGGGGAATGGGCAGCGCTTGGGAGCAGGAGGGGAAACCGGCCACAGCGCCCGGGAGCGGGAGGGGAAACCCGCCACAGCGCCCGGGAGCTGAGGGGAAACCCGCCAGAGCACCCGGGAGCGGGAGGGGAAACCCGCCACAGCGCCCGGGAGCTGAGGGGAAACCCGCCAGAGCACCCGGGAGCGGGAGGGGAAACCGGCCACAGCGCCTGGGAGCGGGAGGGGAAACCCGCCACAGCGCCCGGGAGCGGGAGGGGAAACCCGCCTGAGCACCCGGGAGCGGGAGGGGAAACCGGCCACAGCGCCCGGGAGCGGGAATGGAAACCCAGCAGGAGTGGCTGGGAGCAGGAGGGGAAACTGGCCACAGCCCTGTCACAGGGACAGGCGTCCTCTGGAGCCAGGCCGCCCTGAGCCTGTAGGCCTGTCCATAGGCCCAGAGCGGCCGAAGTCCGGAATGTCCGGCCTACGCTTGCAGGTGCCAGGCGGCCGGGCTTGGGGTGGGAACATCCCCAGGACCCAGGCACTCCAAGCTGGCGCACACCCAAGCGGCCAGGAACTGGGCGGGAACGTCCCCTGCAGCAAGTGAGCAGACAGCAGGGCCCTGCTTGCCACTGGCTGTGGCAGCGAGGGGCAAGCAGTCCCTTGCAGGGCCCCCACAGAGAGCAGACACCAGGGCCCTGCTTGCCCCTGCGGTGGTGAGCCAGAGAGAAGACAGCAGGGCGCTGCTTGCCCCTGACCCCAGCGGGGAAGGACAGGCAGTCCCCTACAGAGAGCAGACACCAGGCCTACGGTGGCCTCAAGCAGGCAGGTCCGCAGAGAGCAGAGGACCATGGGGAGCAGGTCTAAGCCGTCAGTAGGACATCCCCTGAGGGCTCCCAGATTGGAGAGGGTGCAGATCGGGCTGAGGGACCCCTCCTTCCCCGTGCACGAATTTCGTGCACCGGGCCCCTAGTCCTATATAATAAAAGGCTAATATGCAAATCAACCAAATGGCAGAACGACCAGCTGCTATGATGTGCACTGACCACCAGGGGGTAGACGCTTAATGCAGGAGCTGCCCCCTGGTGGTCAGTGCACTCCCACAGGGGGAGTGCTGCTCAGCCAGAAGCCCTGAGCCAGGCTCACGGCTGGCAAGCGCAGCTGCAGCAGGCCAGGGGGAGCGAGCCTAAGCCGTCAGCTGGACATCCCCCAATGGTTGCTGGACTGGGAGACGGTGCAGGCTGGGCTTAGGGAACCCCCTGGGTGCACGAATTTCGTGCACTGGGCCTCTAGTAAATTTATAATTGTGTATTACAAATAAGGGTACAAAAGAAATTCTTCAAATCTGACTATAATGCCTTACTTTTTAGGTTACTTTGTCACAGCTCTACACCTAGCATAAATGGGAAATAAAAATAATGGCAATAAGGTAACACTTAAAAGGAGGAGAAATTGGAGGAGGAGGAGGAAAAGGAGAAAAAATGCATCCTAAATATTTAGTAGTATAATAAACACTCCAACACCACCTCCCATATGTGGGGGGCAGTTACTTCTAGGAATTTCAAAGAAGCTGCTCCACCAGGTTCCATAAACCTGTCCACTATGATTATAACACACTTTCCATTCTGATCTTTTTTCTTGTGTGGCTCTCATTTAACCAATTCTATGGCCTGAAAAACTGTCCGTTCTTCAACAGAAAACTAGGGATGAATGACCATTCAGAGGAAAACACATTTTTCTTTACTTTTAACATGATTTAAAATATTAAGTTAAATATTATTTGACAAATTAAGCATTGAGGGATTTCACATTAAAAACATGTATTTTTAGCATAATGGGCTGAGCTGAGCAAGAACAGCACCTACTTCCCATGGATGGCATAAGGGTTCAATTAGATAATTATTAACAATAACAATAACTAACATTTATTGTTTACTGTGTACCTAACACTGGGCATAGATTATTGAGTCAGTCTACATCAAGTGTTTAGCACAGTGCCTAACTCTTAATAAGCATTGAAGAAATAGTAGACATTATTATCATAGCTAATTTTCCCAACCTTCATGCAAGACATATTATCTCCATTTCCCAGATGAGAAACTTGAGGCTCAGGACAAGTAGCTAGCTCAACAATACTAGACATTTTTACTTAATAACTATCTTACTATGTAAGTATTATTATCATTTTGTGAATGAAAATTCTGTCGTTCAAAAAAGATAACTTGAGTGAATGACTTTGGCTTCAAAGTTCTTGCTGACCCACATCCTAGTAAATTCTATCTTCTCTGTGTGCAGTCAACTACTATTCTCTCTGATCCATGAGATAGAAAAGCTCCTAGAGATGAGTACAAGGAAGTATGTATGTTTTGAGGTGGGAAGGTGGCAGGGAAGGGTTGGAGGAAAACTTACTGTTGACACTTGTAGCAGCCAATTTATAGCAACATTTACAAGGCCTTATTATATTCCAGTTCCTCTGCTAAGTACTTTACATAAATTATCAATTTAATTTCAGAATAACCCTAAGGAGTACTATTGCTATTGTACTCATTGATGGATAGAGGCCACTGATTCTCTTATGACTTAAACAGTCATGTCACATAACTAGTAAGGAAGAGAGTCAGGACCAAATAAGGATTGTAGACCATAAAAAGGATTCTTCTACAAATACAGAAGTATGCATTCTGATATTTAGCATTTATTGAGTAAATCATTGGTGCATATTCCTCAACCCTAGAGTTTGAGGTTCTTTTTTTAATAGTTTATAACTTAGAGTGGTTGGAATTCCAGAAATCTATATTATGATTTTGTTTTTAAAATGTATTAAAAAGAAAAATAAATAAAAATGTATTCCATGAAGTATCTTGAGCGATTAACCTGGCAAGGTAGAAGAGTGAATTGGAATGAAGAGTGATTGTGAGAGGTGAATGCTAGACAAAAAACTAATGCAATAGTTCAGGCACATCCTGATTAGGGTCTTGGTAGGGATGTGGAAACACTGATTCTCCTTAAACCTGAAGGATATATATAGGTAATATCAACATAACCTGTTGATTGAATTTATAGGTAAAAACAGTCTACAATCACATATGGACAAAGGTACATCACATTAAACATAATACAAAACTGCTTCCAAATGAGAAAATAATTTTTAATAAATTCACTACTAATGTTTTATTTTTATTTATTGATTGATTTTTAGAGGAAAGGAGGGAGGAAGAGAGAGAGGGAGAGCGACAGAGAGAGATATTGATTTGCTGTTCCAATTATTTAGGCATTTATTTGTTGATTCTTTTATGTCCCCTCACCAGTGATTGAACCCACAACTTGCTCTAACAAACAGTTATCTGGTCAGGACCATAAACATTTTCTGATGTAAATGGATAATTGCTTCAAATTTCTTTATTTAACTTTTAACTTAGCATTTATTTATTTAGCAGTTTCTCAAGGAGTGTGGTTTTTAATCATACCATATACTACATGTGAAATAACTCCAACCAATAAAAGAGATAAAAAAAGAATAAGATTGCCATAGCCAGTTTGGCTCAGTGGATAGAGTGCTGGCCTGTGGACTAGAGGGTCCCAGGTTCGATTCTGGTAAAGAGCACATATCTCAGTTGCAGGCTTAATTCCTGGCTCTGGTCAGGGCGCATGTGAGAGGCAACCAGTCAATGTGTCTCTCTCACATCGATGTTTCTCTCTCTCTGTCTCTCCCTTTCCCTTCCATTTTTTCCAAAAATCAATGGAAAACAACAACAACAAAAGAATAAGATTGTGCCCTAACCGGTTTGGCTCAATGGATAGAGTGTCAGCCTGCGGACTCAGGGTTCCCAGGTTTGATTCTGGTCAAGGGCATGTACCTTGGTTGCGGGCACATACCCAGTAAGGAGTGTGCAGGAGGCAGCTGATCAATGTTTCTCTCTCATTGATGTTTCTAACTCTCTATCCCTCTCCCTTCCTCTCTGTAAAAAATCAATAAAATATATTTTAAAAAATATTTAAAAAAGAATAAGATTGCAGTTTTTAAAAATCTTTGCCATATTCCCACATTTTCCCATTTCAGAATAGATACATTCTTACATTGTGTCTATGCTTTCAGAAATTATATGTAATCATATTTCTAT
>NW_005871098.1:3865745-3918941 GCF_000147115.1 Myotis lucifugus | reverse complement strand
GGGGGGGGGCATTTGGGGGGGTGACCAAGCCGGCCAGGCAGAGTTGTTTGGGGTTGATCGGGCAGGCCAGGCAGGTGAGCCAGTTTGCACCCAGCCAGTTCCCAGATTTGTGAGAGGGATGTCTGAGGGTTCCCAGATTTGGAGGAGGGGTGCATGCTGGGCTGAGGGACCCCCCCACCCCCGTGCACGGATTTTGTGCACCAGGCCACTAGTATATAATAAAAGGCTAATATGCAATTGACTGAACGGTGGAATGACCAGTTGCTGTGAAGTGCACTGACCACCAGGGGGCAGACACTCAATACAGGAGCTGCCCCCTGGTGGTCAGTGAGCTCCCACAGGGGGAGTGCCACTCAGCCAGAAGCTGGGATCATGGCTGGCAAGCACCGTGGTGGTGGCGGGAGCCTCCCCCGCCTCCGCAGCAGCGCTAAAAATGTCCGACTGCTGGCTTAGGCCTGCCCCCCACCCCCCATCAATTGGACATCCCCCGAGGGCTCCCAGACTGTGAGAGGGCACAGGCCAGGCTGAGGAACCCCCCCTCCCCCCAAGTGCACGAATTTTATGCACTAGGCCTCTTGTTACAAAATAATAATCTTGGGGAAAGTTGCAAGAAATAAGAAGTTGTTTTTTTTTATATATATATTTTATTGAGTTTTTACAGAGAGGAAGGGAGAGAGATAGAGAGTTAGAAACATCGATGAGAGAGAAACATCGATCAGCTGCCTCCTGCACACCCACCACTAGGGATGTGCCCGAAACCCAGGTACATGCCCTTGACCGGAATCGAACCTGGGACCCTTCAGTCCGCAGACCGACGCTCTATCCACTGAGCCAAACCGGTTTCGGCGAGAAATAAGAAGTTTAATTTCTAATTTGGATGAAAAAAATGAGCAGTTTAGCATTTTAACGTCAGTAATTGTTAAGGTATTTTTAAGTATATTTTATCCTACAGAGAATGTGCCAAGTCTCATTTTTTTCATCTGTTTTTCAATTAATTGCAGTGTTGTGATATAGGAAACATAAAACAATCTCATAACAAGTGATACAGTGAGTTAAATTTGATTCATGGAATCTGATGATTTCTTGAAAAATATCTATTTTCTTTCATGTCTCTCTTTTGCTCAGTTGAAAGGATGAGTTATAATGATCGCAAAAAGCTATAGATTTTTATAGCACAAAAACTAAAACAGAAACTCAAATCAGGATCTTGTCATGAAGAGGTGAGAATATTAGGCTCTGCCCAGGCCCCAGATGTGTGTGTATTTTCACACAATAATGGCACCACATTCTTTGGCCACTTCCATGTGCTACTAGAGTGTATGATTAGTGATGAATGTTCACTTAACTGGAACAAACCAGCCAACTCTTTCTTGAGTAGCAAATAAACCCAGAAAGTTCTGCCCTGTCACAGCTATTTAACAATTTTAGAAAGATCTTCAGTATTTATATTTCACATATAAGACACTAGCTTTATGTGAAGCTCCAATCTCTGTTTGGGCATGCACATTCTAATTGAATGAAAAAAATATGTACCAGCGAGAAAAAATATGATGTATAAATTAAGAACAAAATGTTGTCCAACATAAACCCTGTTTCCTATTTTTATTTTTATCATTTTTATAACATGTTGGAATATTAATACAATAATGAATATATGTGGATAAACTATTTATGACATTGTTATGATCAGACGACTTGTTGATATTTAAATAAAGAAAAAAGAATCAGTAAATAAGGTAACTGGTTTAGTGTTTACACAGATATTATAACATTGAGTTCATGAATTAAAGGGTTTATATTAGTAACTAATTGCAGTAATTATTAGCTGTAATTAATTGTAGTTTTTCATTCTCCAAAAGAATGACTTTCAAGCATATTTAAACTTAAAGTACATTGCATTTTATAACAAGAATCTGAAATCTGATAATAAAAGTCTAGTGATGTCTTAATAAATATTAAAAGAAATGTATGTCCTCTTCCTTAAGCTAAAACATTCTAACTCTAACCATTTACATATGCAATGAACATGAATTAATTTTACTATCTTGTTGATGTCATTCTTATTGATATTGACCTTTAATTGATTTTTTTAGCCAAAATGTAGCCACAAGAGCTATAGTGTTAAAGTGTGAAGTTTCTTCTAAGAGATTTAATGGGAGTTTAATTACCAAGGTGGGCATTAGAGGAAGTCAACTAGAGATTTAAGAAAGACTTTGAAGGAATGTCAAGGAATTTGACATGGAATTCACAACCATGTTTTTGGGGATATATTTTTCACGGATGTAATAGTTGGCCAATGCTGATTAACAATAAAGTTAAGTTGTTGTTAGAAGAGAATGGGAAAGTATGTAACATGACCTACTTCAAATACCTGACCTGGGGAGTTACAGGAAAAAAAGTTATGACTCAGTGGAAGCTGAAATGGAGAAGGAAAATCAGGAGGAATTCCTTTTAAAATGTTCCAACTTGCCATAGTTTTGTTCTCACAGTTTCTAATGTAAATTTTACTTACTGTTGGGAATGATATATCTATGAAAAAGATGTTAAGTATTGCCAGCAGACAGGGAAGGAGAAATAGTACCCAGAAGTCAGCATGGTGGAGGGTAAGAGCACTGTACGGGGAGTCAGGATTGGGTTCCAGCCTGGGTCTGTGACCACGGAGTTGTAGGACTTGACTCCAGTCACTTACCCATCTAGAATTCTGTGTCTTTGTTAAACAAGTGTGGTGCATTAAAGCACCTCTTAGTTTAGATGATATTCCAGGTTATAGACTTGACTATGTCTGGAATTTAGAGGGTCTTTTTAAAAAATTATGTCAGAGAGGGCACTTTATTTTTCTCAACTAGAGTGAGAATTATCTCCGCTCTCATCTTATTGAGAAAGAGCTACAAGTGTCTGTTGAAGTGGCATGTGAGATATAATTGTGTCACCATTCTGATGTGGACTTCCTCAGGAGTGTTATTGACTATGCACCTATGACAATCAACTTAGGAACAAACACTGCATTTTAATTTGCTGCAACAAGTCATTCAGTGGGGGTTTTCTCCTGTATGTAGTTTATTCTTAACTAGAGGCCCAGTGCATGAAATTCGTGCATGGGGGGGTGGGGCTGGCCTGCACCCTCTCTAATCCGGGAACCCTCGGAGGATGTCCAACTGCCTCTCACACTCCAGGACTTCTGGCTCCTAACTGCTTGCCTGCCTGCCTGATCACCCCTAACCACTTCTGCTTGCCTGCCCCTAACAGCTCCCTTGCTGGCCTGATTGCCCCTAACTGCCTCTGCCTCACCCCGCACCTGGGACCCAGGATTCCCTCCCTTTGGCGGGCCACAGGCACCCAGGACCTGGGCCACAGGCTGGCTGATCCCCATTCCTCTCTCACAAGCTTATTTGTGCCTGGCTGGTCCCCATTCCTCTCTCTCCAGTGTTGAGTGTCTGAGCCATTATGGTGTGATGGCATGAGGGCGTGAAAACCATTTGCATATTAGCTCTTTATTATATAGGACTAGAGGCCCGGTGCACAAAAATTTGTGCACTCAGGGGGGTCATTCAGCCTGGCCTGTGCCCTCTCGCAGTCTGGGACCCCTCGGGGGATGTCCACCTGCTGGCTTAGGCCCGCTCCTCAGACCTAAGCTGGAAGTCAGACATTCTTCTGGCAGCCCGGGAGCCTTCTGGGGATGTCCACTTGCCAGCAGGGAGCAGGCCTAAGCTGCAGTCGGACATCCTTAGCACTGCTGAGGAGGCCGGAGAGGCTCCCGCCACCACTGCTGAACTGGCAGCCGTCAGCCTGGCTTGTGGCTGAGCAGAGCTCCCCCTGGGAGCGCACTGACCACCAGGAGGCATATCCTACATTGAGCGTCTGCTCCCTGGTGGTCAGTGTGTGTCATAGTGACCAGTCATTCCCAGTCTTTCTGCTGTTAGGGTTAGTTTGCATATTACCCTTTTACTATATAGGATAGAGGCCTGGTGCATGGGTGGGGGCTGGCTGGTTTGCCCTGAAGGGTGTCCTGGATCAGGGTGAGGGTCCCGCTGGGATGCTTGGCCAGCCTGGGTGAGGGACTGAGGGCTGTTTTCAGGCTGGCCACACCCCCTTCAGGATGGGGGTCCTCACTGGGTTGTCTGGCCAGCCTGGGCGAGGGGCTGATGGCTGTTTGCAGGCTGGTCAAGCCCCCAATGGGGACTCTCACACCATGGGGGTGTGACCAGCCTGGGTGAGGGGCTGAGGGCCAATTTCATGCTGGCCACAGCTCCTTCAGGGTAGGAGGTCCTGCTGGGGTGCCTGGCCAGCCTGGGTGAGGGACTGAGGGCTGTTTTCAGGCTGGCCACAGACCCTTCAGGGTGGGTGGGGTCCCGCTGGGGTGCCTGGCCAGCCTGGGTGGGGGGCTGATGGCTGTTTTCAGGCTGGTCAAGCCCCCCAATGGGGACCCTCACCCCATGGGAGTGTGGCCAGCCTGGGTGAGGGGCTGATGGCCGTTTTCAGGCGACCACACCTGCGGGCTGGAAGCAGGTTTCTGGGATTTATTTAACTTCTATAACTGAAACTTTGTAACCTTAAGCGGAGCCCAGGTCATGGAAGTCTAGGTTGCCCCTGGCAATAGAGGCTCCCAGCCCCTTCTTGAGCAGAGGCCACACCGGCTGGAAGCAGGTATCTGGGATTTATTTATCTCCTATAATTGAAACATTGTAGCCTTGAGTTGAGCTCAGGGCCATCCAGGGCAGGTGGGAAGCTTGGCTTCCTCCATTACCGGGGCAACCCAAGCCTCCTGCTCGCTTCAGCTCCATGGCTGCCGCCATCTTTGTGATGGAGTGAGGGAGCGACAGTTAATTTGCATATTACTCTTTTATTAGATCGGATAGTATAGCTATATTAGGAAAGGTTTATTAAAGGATACTAATTTGGCAGAAAGTGAAGCCAAAATTTCTGTTAGGGTCTGAGTTTGTTGTCTCATGAAATCAAAGAATGAGGTCATGGACAAAGAGGTAAGTAAAAGCAAAGTTTTATTCTCTCTCTAGGAGTAGATATATGCCCTGCTGGCTTCTGATTAGTTCTCTCAAAGAATTCTACCTTAGCAACATCCTTGGGATTGGTTATTTCATACAACTCACTGCCTTGTTTTTGGTTATCTGCAAGCTGCCTGCCTTAGCAACATCTATACATTTTAAAGCTCAAGTTCCTTCCACAGGGAAGGACCTGATTGAGGGCTGCCATATCAGGTCCAAGGTGATGTCACTACCTGCATTCTGCCCACATCTGAAATGTTCTACCTACCCAACCCCACCACCACCAGTGGTCCTGTCCCTAACTGCCTAGCCCTCTTCTATCTCCTCAAAAGCACTGAGTGTTTGGTGAAACTATAAGTCTGAAAGAGGAAAAGAATTAAGTTGTAATCTTTCTTCTGCCAAAGCTATAAATATAAATGAATGATTAAATAGTGAGAGCTATGAAAGATGCCATTGTATTTTTAATGAAGAAAAAAGCATATATATATATATATATATATATATATATATATATATGTGTGTGTGTGTGTGTGTGTGTGTGTGTGTGTGTGTGTGTGATAAGTTTGCTTTGTGAGCTACATGAAAGTGGTATTAATGCAGAGAAATGATGTGGATATCAGGATGGAGATAATCATTAGTCTGATTAAATGTCCCTAGAAAGGCTGAGTCAACTAAAAGAAAGACAGTAAGTGATGCTCTTTGAATCAATACTGCTTTATATTTTGCAGTGAAAGAACCACATCCCTCACCCACATTTTTATTTTCCCTCAAATTAAAGCAAATCAGGTCCAGGCTATTGTATTATACTAATTAGTCACAACATGCTTACTGTTTATGTGCTCTGTTGCCCACACACATTTATTTGTAGATATTGCAATGTAATCTTTCATAACAGTTTTTGGCTTTTGAGGATGTCAGCTAAGCATGACTTCACTTGATAAATAGCAGGAAATATAAGACATTGTTATGACATGGTCCATGACCCATAGCTTAGAGCAGTGTTTCTCAAAATGTGCTAGCAGCATCACCCTCACCTGAACACTTGTTAGAAATACAAATTCTCCACTACCCCCAAATATGTTTTTAGTGATTTCAGAGAGATAAAGGGAGAGGGAAAGAGAGACAGAAACATCAATGATGAGAGAAAATCTTTGATCAGCTGCCTCCTGCCTCCTACTTTCTGCTGAGGATCAAGCCTGAAACCCGGGCCTGTGCTCTGACCAGGAATTAAACCATGAACTCCTGGTTCCTCGGTCAAAGCTCAACCACTGAATGACTCTGGCCAAGTAGAAATACACATTCTTGAGCCCTCCCAAGGTCTATTGAATTAGAAATACTGGGAATAGGGACCAATAATCTGTGTATCTGTATTCTAACAAGCTCTTCAGGTGATTCTGATGTGTGCTAATGTTTGAGAACCATAGCTCTGTGTTCTCTAATATAAGTATTCATAAAAATTATCTTAAGAGATTGTGTATACTGCATAGGGCAAAGTAATCCCTCCTAAGCAAGATCACAACAATTTTCTTTGTAAATTGATAAATTGATTATAAATTTATGTGGAAATTCAGAGGGCCCCCAAAAACTATGGCAAACCTGAAAAACCCCACAAAGCTGGTTGTCTTGCACTAAAAGAAATGAGTACTTAATAACAGCTATAATAATTAAGCCAGTGTTACTCTTACTTCATTCCAGGGACAAAAGTCAATTTCATATGGATTATAAATAGAAACATAAAATATAAGACAATAAGCTTTAAGATGAAAGCAGGAAAATATTTTCATGAATTTAATGTAGGCAAAGATCTCTTTAAAAAAAGAACGCTGACTATAAAGGATAAATTGATTACATTAATATTAAGAACATATTTCATCAGAACAGTAAGAGAATAGAAAGCCCTACAGGTCTACCTCAAAGAAACAAGAAAAATTAATAATAAACTTTCTAACCCTACAACTTAAAGAACTAGAAAGAGAAAAACAGGAAAGGCCCAGAGTAGGTAGAAGGAAGGAAATAATAAAAATCAGATAAGAAATAAATTACATAGAGACTAAAAAAAAAAAAACAATACAAAAGATCAATGAAACCAAGAACTGGTTCTTTGAAAAGATAAAATTGATGTACCTTTAGCCACACTAATCAAGAAACTGAGAGACCCCAAATAAATAAAATCATAAATGAAACAGGTGAAATAACAACTGACACCATAGAAATACAAAGGATTGCAAGCAAATACTATGAACAACTATATGCCAACAAGCTGGACAACATGGATGAAATGGACATATTCCTAGAAAAATTCAATCTTTCAAGACTCAATCAGAAAGAATCAGAAAACCTGAATAGGCTGACAGCAATGGATGAAATCGCAGGAGTAATAAAAAAATTCCCAGCAAATAAAAGGCCTGGTCAGGGGTGTTTTACAGAACATTCAAAGAAGAAATAACACAAATCCTCTTCAGACTATTCAAAAAATTCAAGAAGAAGGAACACTTCCAAACACTTTTACAAGGTCAGAATTAGCCTAATTCCAAATCCAGACAATGACACGACAAAGAAAGAGAATTGGAGGCCAATATCCCTTATGAACATAGATGCTAAAATCCTCAACAAGATGTTAGCAAATTGGGTCCAGCAATATATTAAAAAGATCTTACACCTTGACCAAGTGGGATTTATTGCAGGGATTCAAGGCTGGTAAAGTATTTACAAATCAATAAGTGTGATACATCACATAAACAAATTGAAGACAAAAATCACATGATCATATCAATTGATGCAGAAAAGAATCTGCCAAATTCCAATACCATTTTGTGATAAAAACTCTCGGCAAAGTGGGAGTAGAAGAATCATACCTCAAGTTAATAAAGGCCGTATATGACAAACCTACAATCAATATCATACTCAATGGACAAAAAATAAAACCATTTCCCCTAAGAACAGGAGCAAGACAGGGATGTCCCCTTTCACCACTCTTATTCAAAGTAGCACTGGAAGTTCTAGCCACAGCGATCGGACAAGGAGAAAAAATAAAAGGCATCCAAATTGGAAAGGAGGAAGTAAAACTGTCATTATTCACATATGATGTGATATTGTACATAGAAAACTCTAAAGACTCCACCAAAAGACTACTAAATTTAATAAATGAATGTAGCAATGTAGCAGGATGAAAAATTAACACCCAGAAATCCATGGCATTGGAATCCATATATTGATTGATTTCTGAGAGAAAGGGAACAACTCATACAACTCAACAAAAGGAAGACAAACCATCCAATTAAATGGGCAAGGGACCTAAATAGACACTTCTTCAAAGTGGACATACTGATGGTCAAGAGACATATGAAAAATGCTCAAAGTCACTTATCATCAGAGAGATGCAAACTAAAACTATACCTCACACCTGTCAGAATGGCTACCAGCAACCAATCAACAAATGACAAGTGCTGGTGAGAATGTAGATAAAAGGGAACCTTAATACACTACTGGTGGGAATGCAGGCTGGAACAGCCATTATGGAAAACAGTATGGAGTTTCCTCGAAAAATTAAATATGGAACTGTCATTTGACCCAGTGATCCCACTTCTAGGAATATATCCTAGGAAACCAAAAGCACCAATCAGAAAGAATATATGCTCTTAGCAGCACAATTTACAATAGGTAAGGTCTGGAAACAGCCCAAGTGCCCATCAGTAGATGAGTGGATAAAAAAGTTGTGGTATGTTTATGCTATGGAATACTATGCAGCTGTAAAACAGAAGGATCTCTTACCCTTTGAGACAGCATGGAGGAACCTGAAGAGTATTATGCTAAGTGAAATAAGCCAGTTAGAGAAAGATAAGTATTACATGATCTCACTCATATGTGGAATCTAATGAACAAAATAAACTGATGAACAAAATAGATCCAGAGACATAGAAGCATGGAACAGAATGACAGATCTCAGAGGGAAGGTGAGAGTGGGTGGTGGGTGGGGAGAGATTAGCCAGGGAACTTATATGCATACTAGAGGCCCAATGCATGAAATTTGTGCATGGGTAGGGTTCCTAGACCTGGCCAGCAATCAGGGCCAAACTGTGGGGCAACTGGTGGGGTGATCAGGGGGTGGGGAGGCTCCCACTGGAACCTGCCTTGGCTGGCCTGGGGCCTTTGGGCTGGGGGCAGCTCCTGCAATAAGCATCTGCCCCCTGGTGGTCAGTGTGCATCATAACGACTGGTCATTCCACTGGTTGTTCCACCGATTGTTCGGCTGTACAGTCTATTTGCATATTAGGCTTTTGTTATATAGGATATGCACAGGCTATGGACACAAACAATAGTGTGGTGAAGGCCTGGGAGGGCCAGGTACAGAGTGGAGGGGATCAATGGGGGAAAAAAGAGGACATCAGTAATGCTTTCAACAATAAATATAAATTAAAAAATATAACAAATGGATAAACAAATGTTGCTATAGTCATTCTCTGATATACTATGCTACAGTAAGGACAAAAAAACCTATATATACACACATAAATTATGGATGAATTTTATGAACACAATGCCTGTGTTCTTAAGTTCACAGTGTAATTCCGTGACTAAAAGTTCAAGTACAGGAAAAACTAATCTATGGAAATCCGAATTGGTGGTTGGGGTGTGGGATAGAAAGAGGGCACAGAAGGAAATCTTTGAAGGAATCTATTAATGTTCTGATTTTGACCTGTGTACTGGTTACAGGGGTGTGTTCAATTTGTAATTTTTATTCAGCTGAATAATATTTTAGGTGCACTTTTCTGTTTGTGAGTTATACTTTAAAAAAATGTTTCCTACAAAAAATCGAAGTGCATAATGAAAGCTGCATTTTTAAAACAGTGATAAGGAGGTAATGTGAGGGTGTATGGAGCTGCTATCAGGAACCAAGGAGAAAGAGGTTAGGAGACTATTGATTTAGACTTGAACAGAAATAGTAGTTTGGTGTAAGGTAGAAGCTGGGAGACAAATAAAAGAAATGAAATAAAAGGCAAGTGATGCGGTAGAACTGCCAGTACCACATGATGGATATGAAAGGTGAAGAGAGCAAAATACAGGGAGTGGGCAGACTACCTTCTAAGACTCTTCTGTTACAGAGGTGGATGCACCTTGAAGTCAGAATAAGAGGATTTCTAAAGCTGTGTGGGAGAGAAGGAGGTGCTGCATAAAAACAGAACTTCAGCTGATACAGGTAAGAGGACTTCTCAGATGAAGTGTTTGGCATGTTTACTGCCATACTTTCCTCAGACTACTTCCAGGATGACACATGTTCCAGGTTTCCACCTACCTTGATTAGTCCTTCTCAGCCTCATGTACTGGTTCTTCCTCTGACATGCCCAGGTATCTGTTCTAAGTCATTTTATCCTCAGTATGTGATCAACCAAGTTCAGGTTCATGGCTTTAAACATTGTAAAAACCGCTCCTCCAGATTCACATACACAAATAGTTACTCAAGATGCTCACATGTATTACTCAAAAAATATCTATGTCTCAAATTCAACATAACCAAAATTGAACTAATAATTCTACCTGAAAGCCTAATCCCTTTCCAGAGTTTCCCTTTGCAGCAAACGGCCCCACCGAAAATGCAGAAATATGGACATCATCTTTGACCCCTCCCTTTTCATACCTATTTTTCCCAATAGTAAATATTATTATTATTATTATTATTATTATTATTATTATTTTATGCCCTTGACCGGAATCAAACCTGGGACCTTTCAGTCCTCAAGCCGATGCTCTATCCACTGAGCAAAACCAGTTAAGGCCCAACAATAAATATTTTTAATTTTATACTCAAATTGTCATCCTTGTTTTTATCATCAACACTGCCACCACCATAGTCCAAGCTACCATCATCTCTTGCCTCAACCTCTACATAGGCCTCCTCACTGGTTTCCTCTCAGACATTCTTGCTCTTCCCCTCTCTTAACTTACTCTTCACACTCAAGTAAAAATGATTTGTTCAATATACAGATATGATTCTATCAGACGCTTAAAATTCTCAAAGGCTTTTGATTGATTTTAGGAGTAAGTCTAAAGTACTTAACAATGTCCGTATCATTTGGCTCTTCCCTTCCCAACCCATTCCCTCTCCATAAAAGTGTCATTCATCTCACATGGCTTTTGTACTTGCTGCATTCGCAGCACTGCCCGGATACACCCATCTATTCCCAAGTTATCCTGGTTAATTATGAATTCTCTTTAACTCAAGGCTAAGTTCCTCTGGGAAGCATACTTGATTGTTCAGAATAAGCCAGGTTTTTCATGTACTTTTTTTAAAAAGCCTCTATCGGTTTAATTTATATTTTTCTGTTTGATTATTGATCAATGCCTGTGTCCCTCTATAGATTGCAACCTCCATGAAGACAGGATGTAACTGAGCATAAGACCTTACCCAAGTTTCTAGAACAAACCCAAGAACATTTTATGCTCAATGAATATTTGGTGGATGGCTGCCGACCGGAAGGCAGACTGCAAGACAGTGTGAGAGTGAGAGAACAAAAGGAGAGTGTGTGGACATACCGAGAGTGTAAATTTTTGGGTGAGCGATAGCTATACTCCAGGGGACAGTTGGAGACTGCCGGATCGGGCTCCCCTAACCTGGCAGCCTCCACTGCTGCTGAAATCTCTCCTGGAGCGACCAGCTCAGCTGCGGAGACCGCCCATCTTGAGTGGCAGATATTGGAAGCGTATACACCCAGAGACCCTGAAACCAAGGCACCCAGGGACCAGCTACAAACGCAGGAACACCAGATCTCAAGTAGCACAAATACGTGGACTAAGACGAGCCCTGCTCCTCCTCATGGAAAGGTCAGATTTCACCTAGATAAAGTTGTGGTTTGTAATAATTCAGGTTGGAGAGAGGAACCCGCGTGGGGAAGTCTGCACCCCACAAAGGCAGCGGCCGTAGGGGCCAGCGTGATCCGCTTAGTGCCAGGGGAGAGAGGATGTGCGAAGAGACTTTGGGAGAATTGCACACAGAGCTGGACGGTTGAGGGTTGCGAGCTCTCACACTTACCATGGCTCTTTTTTTTTTCCCTCATTAAATCTTTGCTTTTGATTATTAAACCCAATACATAGGACCGCCCAATTGGGGTCACTCACAGAGACTGCAGGGGAAAGTTGTTTTTGTGGAACCTGGGAATCAGAGTGGGGAGTAACGATTAAGGAACCAGCTCTGGGGCAGTTGACTCTCCCAAACCAATATTAAGTGCTATAGGGAAAACAAAACCTAAATACTGGATAGAGAGGACTTATAGCCTTGGAGGTCAATCCAGAAACACTGCCACCCAGAGAGTGAACCACAAACTGACTCTTCTGTAAACACAAATAAAGGCAGTCTGGGAAACAAAGAAATACTGCCTGCTTTAAAATCAGGTCTGTGGTTTACAACACGGAGGAACAGTGTATCTCAGGGAACTTCAACACTCTCCTGAATACCTGACAGGACCAAGGCATGCCAAACAGAAGAGTAGAGGAAGTGAAGGACCTTCATTACTGCACATTTTTATTTTTTTCACCTTTTACTTAAGAAACTAAATTGTTTTTCTTTTTTCCTCACCTGATTTTACCTTTTTAATTACTGCATTTTTATTTTTAACCAGTATTATTACTACTATCATTTTACCTTTTTTTAAAGGGTCATTTTATTTTCTCTTTATTTTATTTTGAGATTAGTGTTCTACATTCTATTTTCATCTTTCCTTTAGCATCATTTTACTCTATCTCAACTTTACCTTTATGCCAAAAGTCTCTTCCTCACTTTCCCCCTTTTGTTGTCCTGTTTCTCTTATCCTATTCCTGCTGTAGATTTTTCCTATTCCTTCTTTTTACCCTTTGTTAAAATTTCACCCTAATTATATATCTAATTTCCAATCCCCTGCTCTAAGTCCATATACACCTCTCTCTTCTCTTTCTTCACTATAAAAATTTGTTTTCTCTCTGTTGTTTTTGTTGTTGTTTGCTTGATTGTTGATTATATTGGTTTTTTTTATGCTTATTTGTGAGATTGTTTCGCTTTTTCTTATTATTTTTTTTTGTTAGTTTTTTTTCCGGGTATTATTTGCTTCTGTTTTCCCTTGCCTCGCTTGATATTAGTTGTTGTTTGTAGTTTGCATTCATCTCTAGGTATCTGTTGCTGGCATTTGTTGGGATTAGTAGCTGTTCTATTGGAGTTTTCTCTCCATATAAATAGTTTCTTCCCCTCTACTATTTCATTCCTTCTTTTCTCTCTTACTTTTTTTTCCTTTTCCTAATTTCATTTTTGCATCCTTTTTTTCTCTTTTTCTTTTTTTCTTTTTCTCTTCTTCTTTATCTCTTATCCCCTAATTCTCTTTTCTCTGGTGGTCACCTTTATTTGGGGTTATTAGTATCATGAATACATTTGTGTTCAGTGCCTTGTGCTTTGTACCTTGTTGTGTTGTATTTTGTGCCTTTAAATCAATGCAGCAGAGAGAGAACTACATAACCAAACACCCGGAGAAGAGAAATCATGGGGAGACAAAGAAACAGCCTGCAGATTAAAGAAAAACAGGCATAACCAGAAAAGGAAGTAAACGAAGTGGAGGCAAGCAACCTGTCAGAGAAAGAATTCAGAGAAATGGTCATAAGGTGGATGAAAAGAATGGAAGACAAATTCAACAATATGTGTAAGAACCAAGAGGAAATGAAGAAGAGCCAAGAAGAAGTGAAAAATGATATCATTGCTATAAAGAACTCAATAGAAAGCATCAAGAGTAGACTAGATGAAGCAGAGGACCACATCGGTGAGCTAGAAGACAAGGTAGGAAAATATAACCAAGCAGAGCAGCTTCTAGAAAAAAAATTTAAAAGCAGGAGGAGAGCCTAAGAGAACTTTGGGACAAGACGAAATGAAAAAACATCCGCATAATAGGGGTGCCAGAAGGAGAGGAAACTGAGCAAGGAATAGAAAACCTATTTGAAGAAATAATGACAGAAAAATTCCCTGATATAGGGAAGAAAAAACTCACACAAAGGATCCCCCATCAGACTAGCGACTGATTTCTCAACAGAAACACATCAGGCAAGAAGGAAATGGAATGAAATATACAAAGTCATGCAAAGGAAGGTTCTGAATCCAAGAATACTGTATCCAATAAGACTATCAATCAAAATTGAGAGTGAAATCAGGAGCTTCACAGACAAAAAAGGACTATGGGAGTTTATAACCACCAAACCAGCAATGCAAAAAATGCTAAAGGGTCTGCTGTAAAAAGAAAAAAATAGGAAACGAAGAAGGAACACTGGGGTAAAGAATAAAAATGGCGACAAACAAGTATCTATCAATAATAACTCTAAATGTAAATGGATTAAATGCCCCAATCAAAAGACATAGGATAACTGAGTGGATAAGAAAACATGACCCATATATCTGCTGTCTACAGGAAACACACCTCAGAAAAGAAGATGCACACAGACTGATGGTTAAGGGATGGAAAAAGGTTTTTCAGGCGAATGGAAATGAAAAATAAAGCTGGGGTAGCAATACTTATATCTGACGAATTAGATATCAAAGTGAAGGACATAAAAAGAGATAAAGAAGGCCACTTCATAATACTAAAGGGAGCAATCCAACAAGAAGAAATAACTCTGGTAAACATATATGCACCCAATATAGGAGCACCCAAATACATAAACAAACTTCTGGAGGAGATCAAGGGAGAGATTGACAGTGATACAATCATAGTAGGGAAATTTAATACTGCACTATCACCATTGGACAAATCCTCTAAACAAAAAATCAGCAAAGAAACATCAATCCTAAATGACTCACTAGATCAGATGAAATTAATTGACATCTTCAGAACATTTCACCCAAAGCCACAGAATATACATTCTTCTCAAGTGCACATGGGTCATTTTCAAAGATAGACCATATATTGGGTCACAGGCAAAGTCTCTTCAAATTCAAGAAGATAGAAATCATATCAAGCATCTTCTCAGATCACAATGGCATAAAACTGGAAATCAACTACAATAAAAACAATCCAAAAAAATAAAACACATGGAGACTAAATAGCATGCTATTAAACAATGACTGTGTTACCAGAGAGATCAAAGAAGAAATAAAAAACATCATGGCAACAAACTACAATGAAAACACAACAATCCAAAACCTATGGGACACAGTGAAAACAGTCTTGAGAGGGCAGTTCATAGCTCTACAAGCCTACTGCAAAAAAAAAAAAAAAAAAAAAAAAACAAAAAAACAAGAAAAAATGATAATAAATTACCTAACCCTACAACTCAAAGAGTTAGAAAGAGAGCAACAAGAAAAGCCCAGTGTAAGCAGAAGGAAGGAAATAATAAAGATCAGAGCAGAGATAAACGACATAGAGACCAAAAAACCAATAAAAAGATTAAAAAAAAACCAAGCGCTGGTTCTTTGAAAGGATAAACAAGACTGATGAACCTCTATCCAGGCTCATCAAGAAGCAAAGAGAGAGGACCCAAATAAACAAAATCAGAAATGAAAAGGGAGAATTAACAACAGACCCCAGAGAAATACAAAGGATTGTTAAAAAATACTATGAACAACTCTACTCCAACAAACCAGACAACCTGGAGGAAATGGACATATTCCTAGAAAAATACAACCTTCCAAAACTCAATCAGAAAGAACCTAAAAATCTCAATAGTCCAATAACTATGGAAGAAACTGAAGCAGTCATCAAAAAGCTCCCAGCCAACAAAGCCTACGGCCAGATGGCTTCACAGGGGAGTTTTACCAAACATTCAAGGAAGTGCCGGAGGCGGGTCCATCCTAGTTAATATGTTTGCTCCCTTTAGCGCCATGTGTTTTAACCAAGGTCACCTCTCCGAGAAAGGTTGTTTCCCCAGGTGGGGATCTTTCCCTGAGGTTAGGGAGGGGATACAACCCCTTAATTAAGAGCCAGGCGGGTAATCAAGCTACATGGTCTTTACTCCCTGGAATGGAGATGAGAAACACCTTAACCCTTATAATAGAAATTGACAGGATTGAGATCGGCTGGTATAAATACGGATGTAATAAGACAATAAAACGTCAGATCCTCATCGGTTCCTGACCAGAACTCCGACCAGAACTTTGGCTGGAGATCCTGGCTATAGGTCCTGACTAGGCTGCTGACCAACTGAAGGCTGTCTTCGTGTCATTCCTTCTTCGCCGACTCCGTCCACACCTTTGGGGACCCCTGGACCTGCTGGGATTGGACCCCAGCAAGGAAGAACTAAAACTTATCCTCCTCAGACTATTCCAAAAAATTCAAGAGGAAGGAACACTTCCCAGCTCATTCTATGAAGCCAGCATCACCCTCATACCAAAACCAGATAAAGACAACACAATGAAAGAGAATTACAGGCCAATATCCCTCATGAATATAGATGCCAAAATTCTCAACTAAATCCTAGCAAATCGGATCCAGCAATACATCAGAAAGATCATACATCATGACCAAGTAGGATTTATTCCAGGGATGCAAGGATGGTATAATATCCACAAATCAATAAACGTAATACATCACATAAACAAATTAAGAGATAAAAACTACATGGTCATATCAATAGATGCAGAAAAAGCATTTGACAAAATCCAACACCCATTTTTGGTAAAAACTCTCAGCAAAGTGGGAATAGAAGGATCATACCTCAACATAATAAAAGCCATATATGATAAACCCACAGCCAACATCATACTCAATGGGCAAAAAGTAGAACCATTTCCCCTAAGAACAGGAAGAAGACAGGGATGCCCACTCTCACCACTCCTGTTCAACATAGTACTGGAAATATTAGCCATTGCGATTAGACAATAAGAAGAAATAAAAGGCATCCAAATTGGAAATGAAGAAGTAAAACTGTCCTTATTCTCAGATGACATGATATTGTACATAAAAAAACCCTAAAGACTCCATCAAAAACTATTAGACTTAATAAATGAATTTGGCAATGTAGCAGGATACAAAATTAATGCAAAGAAATCTAGGGCATTTCTATACACCAATAATGAACTTACAGAAAGAGAGACTAAAAAAGCAATCCGATTTACCATCACACCAACAAAATTAAGATACCTAGGAGTAAACTAACTAAAGAGGTAAGAGACCTCTACTCAGAAAACTACAGGACGTTGAAAAAAGAGATAGAGGAAGACATAAACAGATGGAAGAACATACCATGTTTTTGGATTGGTAAAATCAACATAATTAAAATGTCCATACTACCCAAAGCAATCTATAAATTCAATGCACTCCCCATTAAAATACCAATGACATATTTCACAGACCTAGAACGAACTCTCCAAAAATTCATCTGGAATAAAAAAAGACCCTGAATAGCTGCAGCAATCCTGAGAAAGAAGAACAAAGTAGGTGGGATCTCAATACCAGATATCAAGCTGTATTACAAAGCCACTGTTCTCAAAACTGCCTGGTACTGGCACAAGAACAGACATATAGATCAATGGAATAGAATAGAGAACCCAGAAATCGACCTGAACCAATATGCTCAATTAATTTTTGACAAAGGAGGCAAGAACATACAATGGAGTCAAGACAGTCTCTTCAATAAATGGTGCTGGGAAAATTGGACAGATAAATGAAAAAAAAATAAATAAATAAAACTAGACCGCCAACTTACACCATACACAACAGTAACCTCAAAATGGATAAAGGACTTAAATGTAAGATGGGAAACCATAAAAGTACTAGAGGAATCCAAAGGCAACAAAATCTCAGACTTATGCCGAAGCAATTTCTTCACCGATACATCTCCTAGGGCACTGGAAACTAAAGAGAAAATAAAGAAATGGGACTACATCAAAATAAAAAGCTTTTGCACAGCAAAGGAAACCATCAACAAAACAACAAGAAAGCCCACTGCATGGGAGAACATATTTGCCAATGTTATCACCGATAAGGGTTTAATTTCCAACATTTATAGGGAACTCATACAACTTAACAAAAGGAAGATAAACAGTCCAATCAAAAAATGGGCAAAGGACCTAAATAGACACTTGTCAAAAGAGGACATTCAGAAAGCCAAGAGACATATGAAAACATGCTCAAAGTCACTAATCATCTGAGAGATGCGAATCAAAACAACAATGAGGTACCATCTCACACCTGTCAGAATGGCTATCATCAACAAATCAACAAAGGACAAGTGCTGGAGAGGATGTGGAGAAAAAGGAACACTCGTGCACTGCTGGTGGGAATGCAGACTGGTGCAGCCACTATGGAGAACAGTATGGAGTTTCCTCAAAAAGCTAAAAATGCAACTTCCATTTGACCCAGCAATCCCACTTCTAGGAATATATCCCAAGAAACCAGAAACACCAATCAGAAAGGATATATGCATCCCTATGTTCATAGCAGCACAATTTACCATAGCTAAGATTTGGAAACAGCCTAAGTGCCCATCAACGGATGAATGGATTAGAAACCTGTGGTACATATACACAATGGAATACTATGCTGCTGTAAGAAAGAAGGCATTCTTACCATTTGTAACAGCATGGACGAAACTAGAGAGCATTATGCTAAGTGAAATAAGCCTGTCAGTGAAAGAAAAATACCACATGATTTCACTCATTTATGGATAATAAAGAGCATTATAAACTGATGAACAAAAATAGATACAGAGGCAGAGCAGCATTAAACAGACTGTCAAACTACAACAGGAAGGTTGGGGAGGGTTGTGGGGGTTTATAGATCAACCAAAGGACTTGTATGCATGCATATAAGCATAACCAATGGACATAAGACACTGCGGGGTAGGGGAGGCTGGGGGAAGGTCAAGGGGAAAAAAGGAGACAAATGTACTACTCTTTGTAATATTTTAATAAAAAGAAAAAAATTGACTTCTTATGGCTTTGCCTAGATTGCCTTTTACACCAGTTTAGTGTTAGTCACTCCTATGGCATTCAAAAAGGTCTTCAATTGAATTCTGGAAAATAGAATACCACATCATTGGCTCAGAATAGTTTGGCCTCAATTTAAACAATAGCTAAGTTATAGATTTTAATCATTTTCATTTTTTAGAATGTCGTCTGACATGTAATAACTACATGAACAAAGATTTCAGGATCTTAAGTTTGGGGAATAAGGGACTAAAGGAGCTGATTCTGAGGTTTCTTCACACTATGGAGACTTGTTTGCAGAAAGCTGAGTGTTGATAAGAGCTTCATAGAGTCGTAGCTACACAAGAGCCCAGCACAGGCGGTATATATTAAGACCTGCTTTAGGGTGTTGTTGTTGTTGTTTTTCTTCTTTTTTGAAATGTGAGATCTCAAATAATTTGGTTTCTCACCTCTTGCCACTATTCTCACTCCACACTTGTCATTTTACATACAATTATTGAGTTGACCTGAAAAGCTGTTAGGTTGGGAGGTGCAAGGTCAGTGTCCCCACCTCTTCCCAACCCAATCTGATACCTACCTCAGAAGGGCCTTTGTGCTGTCCCTGCTGGACACCGCACCTTTCTGTAATTATAAATGTCTGTTTTCAGTCACTTCAAAGGTTTCCCAGCGCTGGGAGTCCTTCTTCAAAGCCTCTGCATTGCTGAGGAACTTCTGTCATTGACGGGAGGTCCTGCTTTGAAGTTTTTCATGCCATTTATTGATTTTCCCCTTTAAAGATGTTCAGATTAGAAAATGCTTCACCCCCTTTGAAATGTGCATGTTTTCATAATGTTAAAGGGTTAATCCTTTGAAGATATTTACATTTTATAGCAATGTCCTTATATGAAGAAATTTGACATCAGTTATGCCATATGCTTTATGGTGCTTTCCTTTTCTCTGCTGGATCCTTCAAGTTCAAGATACTTTCAATTTAGTATGTGGTGGAGTTTTGTATTAAACTTTTTTTTTCTTTTTTAGGCAATGCCAAAGAAACCAATAAATGTGCTAAAATGAAAAAGCTTGAGTAATTTGGAAATGGTATTTATTCCAATTGTTTACACATGATTACTTAATGTTAGAACACTTTTAATGTTTGGGAGTGTTACAAAGTTTCTTGATCTCATGACCATCTGCAAGTGTCCTAATATTATGCATAACCACCAGTAAATGTTAGCTTTGAAAATGAATTCTATCTGAATTATACAAATGCATATTTTATACATATTTTTCTTTATGTATATTGGTTATGCTTCAATTTCCTAATCTCTCAAAGAGAAGAATAGGGATGCTATGAGGATTAAATTGAAAATCACACTTAAGAAATAGCTCATGCAAAGTATGTTAGCTGTGTTGAAGCCAATTAGATGGCCAAATCCAATTAATTCAATACTGAATAACAGCCTTTGTAATGTTTTAGATATTAGCTTCAGGACTGTCCTGCTGAAGTCCACTACCTTTTTTTCTCATTAGCTGATTTCAACAATTCTGTCACTTGGAAAATCTGTCATTTAGCTTAAGACTGATTACTGTTGCCGAACCGGTTTGGCTCAGTGGATAGAGCGTCGGCCTGCGGACTCAAGGGTCCCAGGTTCGATTCCGGTCAAGGGCATGTACCTTGGTTGCGGGCACATCCCCATTGGGGGGCGTGCAGGAGGCAGCAGATCGATGTTTCTCTCTCATCGATGTTTCTAACTCTCTATCCCTCTCCCTTCCTCTCTGTAAAAAATCAATAAAATATATTTTAAAAAAAAAAGACTGATTACTGTTACAATACAGTACTATTGGAGAAAGGTAACATTTTAAGTTCTTAGTGTAACTGAAGAGTCTAATAGCATGTTGTGGTGATACAAAGAAATGAGGAAAGAAGAAAATTGTGCTGAAAAGTGGAAGAAGATGGAAAATTGAAGAACAATGGGGGTAAAGGAGAACTCCAAATCTGAATTTTCACACAATTCATTAAGAAATTAAAAATATTTAACATGCAAACACACACATATGCACACATACACAGACATGCAACACTCATGAAACTAATTTACAACTAAATATAATAACTAATGGTATAATATCCTAAAGTACAGGTCCTAAATCTAAAATTCCACACACAAGAAAAATGAAAATAAATATGATGGAGATGAGTTTTGATACTTAGTGGGTTTGTAAACTCACATTAAATGTGATCCTGTTGTTAACCAGGAATCATATAACTTAATCTGCATAATAAAAATAAACAGAGCTTTTAAATTTTTGTGCTTACCATAATATGATTGTAATCATAATGCCAGGGAAATATTCATTTTCTTGATGTCAGTGATTAATTTCTCCTGAATTCTAAAGCTATTGCTTTATTCAGTAATTTAATCATTCATTTATTTAATATTTATATAGTGTTAAGGAAGTACAAATGGCCAATGAACAGATAAGATACTCGATTTTACTACTCATGAGGATGAAGTAAATGTGGACAACAATGAGGTACATATTCTATCCATTTGGTGCTAAATAATATGAAGCGTTGTTAAGGGTGGGGAAATATTGGTATTCTTTTATGTTATTGGTGGAAGTATAATTCAATATAGATTTTTGGAGTTTAATTAGGAAATATCTATGAAAATGTAAATATGTATATCCTTTAACCCAGGATTACTGCAATTATTGTCCTTTCTCTCTTCTAATCTAATCTCTGCATGAACCAGAATGATGCTTTCAAGGTTCACTGCTTTGTTAAAAATCTCCCCAAACTCCATTTATCTTGTAGTATAAGTCAAAATCCTTACAATTGCCTGTAAAGAACCTACACATTGTTATTTATGTTATTTTTAGTTACAGTTGACATGAAATATTAAATTAGTTTCAGGTGTATAACCCAGTGATTAGACATTATATAACTTACTAAGTGATAACCCCAATAAATCTTGAACCCATCTGACACATACATAGTTATTACAATATTACTGACTATATTCCCTATGCTGTACTTTACATCCCCATAACTATTCTGTAACTACCAATTTGTACAGTTTAATCGCATCATCTTTTTCACCCTTCTCCTCCCCCTTCTTCTCCTCTCCCTTCTTCTTCTTCTCCTTCTTTTCCTTCTCTTCTCCTCCTTCTCCTTCTCCTTCTCCTTCTCCTTCTCCTTCTCCTTCTCCTTCTCCTTCTCCTTCTCCTTCTCCTTCTCCTTCTCCTTCTCCTTCTCCTTCTCCTTCTCCTTCTCCTTCTCCTTCTCCTTCTCCTTCTCCTTCTCCTTCTCCTTCTCCTTCTTCTTCTTCTTCTTCTTCTTCTTCTTTCTTCTTCTTGACTATCCTTTACCATTTCTATTAATACTGGTTTGACTGTAATGAACTCCTTTATTTAGCTTTTCCTTGTCTGGGGAGCTCTTTATCTGGCCTTGGATCCTAAATGACAGATTCATTTGCTGGGTAGAGTAATCTTGGTTCCGGTTCCTTGATTTTCATCACTTTGACTATTTCTTGCCAATCCCTTCTATTGAGAAATCAGCTGACAGTTTTATGGGTGCTCTCTTATAGGTAACTGCTTTTCTCTTGCGCTTTTAAGATTCTCTGTTTTCAACCTTTTTCATATTCATTACAATGTGTCTTGGGGTGAGCCTCTTTGGGTTCATCATGTTTGGGACTCTCTGCACTTCCTGGACTTGTATGTCTATTTCCTTCACAGGGTTAGGGAAGTTATCCATCATTATATTTCCAAATAGGATTTTAATTCCTTACTCTCTCTTTTCTCCTTTTGGCACCCTCATGATGCAAATGTTGGCACACTTGAAGTTGTTCCAGTGGAATTCTATCCTAATTTTTGTGGGATTCTTTCTCTTGTTGCAGTTCTGATTATTTTCTGCTTCCTTATCTTTCAAATCTCTGATTTGATCATCTGCTTCATCTACTTCACTGTTGATTTTCTGTAATGTATTATTCTTCATTTCAGTTAATGTATTTTTCATTTCTCACTGGATCGTTTTTGTTTTGTCTCCATTTTTATGCTTCTTATATCTTTGTTCAAATTCTTACTAAGTTTATCTACTTTTCCCCAAAGTTTATTGAACATCCTAAAACCAGTGTTTTGAACTTTGCATCTATTAGATTGCTTGTCTCCATTTTGGTTAATTATTTTCCTGGAGTTGTGTTCTGTTCTTTCATTTGGACATGTTTCTTTGTCTCCTCATTTTGGCACCTTCCTGCATTTCTTTCTATGTATTAGGTAGAGCTTCTATGTCTCCCAGGCTTGGTAGGGTGGCCTTACATAGTAAGTGTTCTGTAGGACCCAGTGGCAGGACTTTCCTGATCACCCAACCTAGACACTTCAGGTACTCCTCTGTGTGGGGTGTATACCCCCATCCTGTGTGGTTGAGATTTGATTGTTGTTGGCACCTCATTGGAAGGGATTGAACCCTAGGCAAGTTTCCTGGGAGAAACCTCACCTTTAGCCTCCTTGCACCCCTGCACCTGGCAGGAGATTGCATTTGTTGATCCAGACTCTGGTGTCCTGTATAGCACCAGGCCCTGCCATGTTTCTTCATTCCTGTCTCAGGTTGTTTTCCCACTTGAGGATTCTGAGTTAAGCAAACTCAAAACATCTTGTTTTATATATCCTTGTACCTGCTTTGAAAACAGAGCAATGGGATCTCTGTTAATTTGTTTTAATGTTTGTGTTTTATATTTTATTGTTAATATGAAAATAAAGAATTTGCTGTGTGCAACAACAACAAAAAGTTATGAACATGGTGTAAGCTCAGCTGTGCCAGGGTCAACTCCATGGAGCATAAATTATTTCAGTGGGAATATGGTGCCTGCCAAGTTTATCCCTTGAGTATGTCCCTTGTGGAAGTGGTTGGGTGTTGCTCCAGCAGGTTCTGAAGCTGTGCAACAGGTGTGCTGTCTGTGGGGCCTTCTGGGGCATGGAGGCCACCTCTGCCTTGCCCAGGCCCACTCATCATGAACTACAAAGAGAACAGCAGATAGCTCCTACTTGTGTGCGGGGCTTAAAGGAGCCCAGGAGAAGCCAACTTGTAAACTAAGGTCAGCTACATCTAGTGCTGGGGTTGGGGTCACTTAGCAAGATGTACGTGACACGTTGAGGCCAGATGCTGCTTGTTTGAGAGATTTTAAGAAAGTCTGAAGCATGAACTAAAACAGGCCTTTTGTATGGACACACCACTGGTAAAAGCTTGGGTTGGCTTGCAAGTTGAATGGCGTAGGGTCTCAGGAAATCACCAGGGCAAAGAGAACATGTTAGCTTGGTTGATGGAGACTGAAATATGGTGCCTATCTGCTGGCTCTTTGGGGAGAGGGTCCAGAAAAGGTACAATGGTTTCTGCCAGCACTTCTGTCTGAGAGAAAGCTGCCTCTCCAGCTCGCCCCTGATATTGGATTACTCAGCTTCTCCCTGTATGTTGCTGGTGCCCTAACGCTGGAACTCAGAGATAATGAGTCCAGTCTATGTGCAAGCATCTTAAGGGTAATGCTTGGGACTCCAGAAGCTCTTTCTATCATGCAACCACAGTCTAAGCTATTTTTAAGCCAGAAGCTATAGGAAATTTTCTTTGTGGCATTGGATCCCTGGGCTGAGGGTCTTGGTGTTGGGCTGGTACACCTCGATCCTCAGTGGTTGCTTCTGCATCCAAGATATCCTTCCTGACTTTCATCTGACACATTTGGGTGTGGAACCAGCCTATTCCACATCGCTTCCCCTCCTACCAGTCTCACACGGCTCCTTCTTTATATTCTTAATTGTAGGACTTCGCTTTAGCTAGATTTCAGGTGGTTCTGCATGATGGTTGTTCTGTAGTTTAGTTGTAATTTTAATGTGAGGAGGTTTGAGTTCTGCATTTAGCTATACCACCATTTTGAGCAGAATGTCCCACAAACTACACTTTTCTTCTCATTGACTCTCTGGGTTAGGGTTTTCATATGTCTCTCCCACTCCCATCACTGTGCTCTGGCCACATTGGCCTCTTTGCCTAACAGTCTTTGCACATGCCATTGATTCTTTTCTGGATGTTCATTTCCAGGCTGGCACTTAATTCTCAACTTCACTATATTTAAAGTCTACTTAAACATTACCATCTTGATAGAAATAGTTATTACTATTGCCAGAGAATCAAATTCCTCCATCGCTCATAGGAGTGGGGTAGAGGTTTTTGGAGTACTGCTAAAATGAGCAACTTCAGAAGCACCTGTAGGAGAATGTGGTTTAGTAAAATACTTGATATTCATGGAGTTACATTCCTTGGGATCCACAGTCCCATGTCCTTTAATCCAGTCCTAAAAGAGGGCAGGTGGGATGCTAGTCAAGCCAAAATAAGGCCAGTGTCCAGAGCTTTCATTCCATGTTGCAACAGGTGTAGTTCAGCATCCAAGCTAATTAAATTCCATTAGTTCACAATAGTGACCAGCAGGATGGGAGTAAAGGAGAGAGGATGTGTAAGGAAGTGATAGGGGAGTGCCTGGATATGCGTGGTGTGTGTGTGTGTGTGTGTGTGTGTGTGTAAGTGGGGGACAGTTAGATTTAGCAGTAGTCTCAGGAGCTGGCAGACCAGGCTCCTGGATGGGAAGCTCCTGCTACCACTGTGGGTACTCACTGGGTGGAACAGTGCTGGCATGGAAACCATGCCATTTTGAAGGGGAGAGTGGTTTCAGCTAGGAGCCAAGCCTCACCACACCCCAGACTGACCTTGGACACCACCCAGGACATCACAGTAATTCACAAAGTTTGCGGTACCCCAGCCAAAGTCACACTGCCTCAGCCACAGACCACAGGACCCCTGTCTCCCCAGCCAGTGGTTGTGGGATCTCCACAGTGAGTTGCCAAGTGCATGCCACTCTGGAAAAAGTCACGTGACTTCAGCTGCAGTCTTGGGGCCCCTGCCTTCCTGGTTGAAGATTCTGGGACCCCCACAGTGAGTTGCATGCCCATGAGACCTCAGGCAACACTTGCCACAGGAGCCTGGAAACCGAGCACATTCACAAACAGATTGCATGATGAGGTGGGGAGGGGAGTGACATAGTCAGAAGACCTATGAGGAGACTCCATCCACAAATAAGACAATAACATTCAAGACCCAACCACATCAGGAGAACCCAAATAACAAAAGTAGTGGGCTTTAATAGAACACTCAGCTCAGGAGATCTGAGGGACTACACCACTAGATCCCTACTACTACATAGGACCACCCCCGAAAAACTGGTTGGCATAGCAGTTTCATCTAAGACATGGAAACAAATACAATGAGACAGCAAAAATTGGGAGACAAAGAAACAATCCCCAAAGCTGGGAGTGGTGTGGTGGGGCGGGGGAGGAATTGCCAGAAAAGAAATTAAATGACATATGACATAGAGGCAAGCAATTTATCGGAGAAAGAATTCAGAGTAATGGCTATAAGGATGCTCAAATGTCTGGATTATAAATACACACAACTCAATGGAACTAATTAACACCTTCAGAACATTTCACCCAAAAACTATGGAATATACATTCTTCCCAAGTGCACATGGGACATTTTCAAAGATAGACCACATATCGGGACACAGGCAAAGTATCTCCAAATTCAACAAGATTAAAATCATATCAAGCATCTTCTCACCTCACAATGGCATAAAATTAGAAATCAACTGCAATAAAACAATGAAAACCAATCAAACACATGGAGGCTCAATAGCAGGCTATTAAACAATGAATAGGTTACCAAAGAGATCTAAGAAGAAATAAAAAACATCCTGGAAACAAATGACAATGAAAACACAACAATCCAAAATCTATGGGACACAGTAAATGCAATGGTGAGTGGGAAGTTCATAGCACTACAGGCTTACCTCAATAAAAACAAAAACAAATACAAAAAAGAAAAACACAAGAAAAATTTGTAATAAGGTATCTAACCATACAACTCAAAGAATGAGAAATAGAGCAACAAGGAAATCCCAGAGTAAGTAGAAGGAAGGAAATAATAAGACCAGAGTGGAAATAAATGGCATAGAGACAAAAAGATTTATAAAACCAAGAGCTTATTCTTTGAAAGGATAAACACAATTGATGAACCTCTTGCAGACTTACCAAGAAACAAAGAGAGAGGATCCAAATAAACAAAATCAGAAACAAAAGAGGTGAAGTAATAACTGACCCCACAGAGATACAAATGATCTTTTAAAAAATACTATGAACAACTCTATTCCAAAAAACTGGACAACCTTGACCAAATAGACATATTCCTAGAAAAATAGAATCTTCCAAAGCTCAATCAGGAAGAATCAGAAAACCTGAATAGGACCATAACTACTGATGAAATTGAAGCAACATTAAAAAACAACAACAACAACAAAAACAACCTTGAGTAAACAAAAGCCCAGGTCCAAATGGCTTCACAGGGAGTTTTACCAAACATTCAAAGAACTAAAACCTACCCTCCTCAGACTATTCCAAAAAATTCAAGAGTAAGGAATACATCCAAGCTTTTTCTATGAAGCCAGCATTACCCTAATCCCAAAACCAGATAAAGACACTACAAAGAAATAGAATTACAGGCCAATATCCCTAATGAACATAGATGCCAAAATCCTTAACAAAATTTTAGCAAATTGGATCCAGCAATACATTAGAAGTATCATACATCTTGAACAAGTGGGATTTATTCCAGGGATGCAAGTTTGGTACAATATTCACTAATTAATAAATGTGATACATCACATAAACAAACTGAAAGATGAAAACCACATGATCATATCAATTGATGCAGAAAAAAACATTCGACAAAATCCAACACCTTTTTAATAAAAACTTTCAACAAAGTGGGAATAGAGGGATCATACCTCAACATAATAGCCTTATATGACAAAACCACAGCCAACATCATACTCAATGGGCAAAACCTAAAACCATTTCCCATGAGAAAAAGAACAAGACAGGATGCCCACTTTCACCACTTCTGTTCAACATTGTACTAGAAGTGCTAGCCATAGGGATCAGACAGGAAGAAGAAATAAAAGAGATCCAAATTGGAAAAGAGGAAGTAAAACTGTCCTTATTTGACATGATATTGTACATAGAAAACCCTAAAGACTCCATAAAAAAACTAATAGATTTAATAAGTGAATTTGGCAATGTAGCAGGATATAAAATTAACACCCAGAAATCTATGGCATTTTTATATACCAACTAGGGGCCCAGTGCACAAATTCATGCACCTTGAAAGGAACTGTGGGCCACGAGGCTGTGGTGGGCACAGAAGCAGCTCTTAGCCCATACTCCACACTCCTGCTTGGCCCTTCCCTCCATGGCCCCTGGTCCCCTGTCTGCCAGCAGCCCGGCTCCCACCAATGCCACCACTCCCACGCACTGATGGCACTGGCCCTGCTCACACCTGCTGACAGCATGGAGTGATTGGGGCTGGCACAAGCAGTGGGTGCAAGCAAGGGCAGCGTGTGCGAGTGGGTGCGAGTGGTTGCTGCTGCCCCTATCACTCCTCAGGAGCAAGGGGAGATGGAGAAGCCCTCAGGGGCGACCGGGGCTGGCAGCCGCTGCTTGCACCTGCTGATGGCACCTGAGTGATCAGGACCAGCAGCAGGTGCCAGCAACAGGCGTGAACTTCAGTTCCGGCATCAGCTGCAGGTGGGAGCAGGGTCATAGCTGGCAGTGGGTGTGAGTGGGGCTGGTGCCGGAAGCAGGTGCCAGCGCTGGGTGGAACCTTGGTGCACAGGAGCAAAGAATTTTCAGTAACCACCAGAGGCTTGCCTTGATGACAGTGACCAGCGCCCCACCTTGGTCTGGCGCCCCCACGCACCTGCTCCACCATCCTGCCATGGCCGGTGTCCACCATGTTCTGCGTGCTCCCCCTGGTGGTCAGCACAGGTCAGTGTGACCGGCTGTTCGGTTGTCTGGTTGTTCCACTGATCAGTCTATTTGCACATTAGTCTTTTAGGATATAGGACAGTGATGGCAAACCTATGACACGCGAACTCATTTTTTTAGTTTATTTTCCTTTGTTAAATGGCATTTAAATATATAAAATAAATATCAAAAATACAAATCTTTCTTTTACTATGGTTGCAAATATCAAAAAATTTCTATATGTGACACGGCACCAGAGTTAAGTTAGGGTTTTTCAAAATGCTGACATGCTGAGCTCAAAAGGTTCGCCATCACTGATATAGGATAATGAACTCTCAGAAAGGGAAACTAAACAAAAAAATCCCATTTACAACTGCAACAAAAACAAATTAAGATACTCAGAAAACTACAGGACATTGTAAAAGAGATAGAGGAATATATACTCAAGTGGAAGAATATACCCTGTTCATGGATTGGTAGACTCAACATTATTAAAATGGCCATACTACCCAAAGAAATCTATAGATTCAACGTACTCCCCATTAAAATACCAACAGCATATTTCACAGACCTAGAACAAATATTCCAAAAATTTATATAGAATATAAAAAGACCCAGAATAGCCTCAGCAATCCTGAGAAAGAAGAACAAAGTTGGAGGGATCACAATACCAGATATCAAGATATACTACAAAGCCACTCTACTCAAAACAGCCTGGTACTGGCACAAAAACAGGCATATATACCAATGGAACAGAATAGAGAATCCAGAAATCGACCCAAGCCATTATGCTCAGTTAATATTTGACAAAGGGGGCAAGAGCATACAATGGAATCAAGATAGTCTCTTCAATAAATGGCATTGAGAAAACTGCACAGACACAAGCAAAAAATAATGAAACTAGACCACCAACTTACACCATACACAATAATAAACTTGAAATGGATAAAAGACTTAAATGTAAGACAGGAAACCATAAAAATCCTAGAAAACAATTGGCAGAAAATTCTCAGATATCTCTTGTAGCAATATGTTTATGGATACATCTCCTAGACAGTGGTCAACAGAGCCAAATATCAACAGTACAACGATTGAAATTTCTTTTGAGAGCCAAATTTTTTAAACTTAAACTATATAGGTAGGTACATTGTTATTAACTTAATTAGGGTACTCCTAAGGCTTAGGAAGAGCCACACTCAAGGGGCCAAAGAGCCGCATGTGGCTAGCGAGCCGCAGTTTGCCGACCATGGTAGAACAATGGAAACTAAAGAGAAATTAAACAAATGGGACTTCATCAAAATAAACACCTTTTGCACAGCAAAATAAACCATCAACAAAATAATAAAAGAGCCCACTGCATGGGAGAATATATTTGCCAATGATACATCCAATAGGGGTTAACCTCCAAAATTTATAGAGAACTCATACAACTTAACAAAAGGAAGATAAACAATCCAATTAAAAAATGGGAAAAGGACCTAAGTAGACAGTTCTCCAAAGTGGACATACAGAAGCCCAAAAAAAAGGTTTAAGTCACTAATCACCCAAGAGATGGAAATCAAAGCGACAATGGGGCACCACCTCACACCTGTCAGAATGTCTATCATCAATAGATCAATAAGCCACAAGTGTTGGCGATGATGTGGAGAAAAGGGGACCTTCGTACACTGCTGGTGAGAATACAGACTGGTGCAGCCACTGTGGAAAACAGAATAGAGTTTCCTTCAAAAAATAATAATGGAACTCCCATTTGACCCAGTGATCCCACTTCTAGGAATATATTCCAAGAAATCAGAAACACTTATTAGAAAGAATATATGCACCCCTATGTTCATAGCAGCATAATTTACAATAGATAGGATTTGTAAACAGCCTAAGTGTCCATTAGCAGATGAGTGGATTAAAAAACAGTGGCACATCTATATAATGGAATACTATGTCGCTATAAAAAAAAAAGAGCTCTTACCATTTGCAAAGGCATGGATGAACCCAAAGAGCATTATGCAAACAAAATAAGCCATTCAAAGAAAGATAAGTATCACTTGATCTCACTCATATGTGGAATCTAATGAACAACATAAACTGATGAACAAAAGTAGACTCAGAGACATAGAAACATCAAACAGACTGTGAAACCTCAGAGGGAAGGTGTGTGGGTGTGTGGGGGTGTGTGTGAGGAGGGTAAACCAATGAACTCATGCATATATGCATAACCCATAGACACAGACAATAGGGTGGTGAAGGCCTGGGGGTGGGGTGGAGTGGGAGAGGTCAATGGGGTAAAAGGGACATATGTAACACTTTCAATAATAAAGTCCATTAGTCCATTGTGTGGAATCCTACATGGCTGTGAGCCACGTGGTCGCAGGGGAGCGCACCTCCTGTAACAAGTGTTAGGAGCCTGATGTGAGAAAGAGAAAAACCAAGAGAAAAGAGAGCATGTTCCTTTGTCTAGAAATTTAAATATTCATTTGTGGGTGCTTGCAGTGGCCACACCCGTCTTGGCCACTAATTTGTTCCTGGGTATGACTGGCAGACAGGTAGGCACCTTCCAATATCACTCAGACCTTACTGGTCATGCATCCAAACTGCCTTTGTCTAGTCCCTTCCTCCTATTAGCAGGAAGAGACTTGAGAGTATTAAATTAGCAAAGTTGTACAAATGGCATGCCTGTATTATCTAGTCTTGCCTTTACTCCTTTCCTATTAAAAATAATCAGGTTATTACTAGTATAATGGTATCATTACCACCATATCTAAAATTTCAAATGAATGTTTTAAAGTTTAAAAAGTCAGGTAAAGTACTTCTGGTTTTAACTCCAACATGTAAGAGCTTGGAAGTTATTCTTCCCATCTTTATAACAAGAAAAAGCTAAACAAATTGACTTCTGATAAAAACTTGAATCTGTTAGAGAACTGAGGTTGCAGGGAGACCACTGCTCTACATTTTAAAGAGATTTTCACCCAGAGAGATACAGCTAAGGTTTGCTTACATGAAGCAGATGCTGAAGAAGCCACAAACCCATAGTAATACTGCAAATATGAAACTAGATCGGGAGAGATTTGAGCTTGCTTGTAAGCTGAATGGAATTCCACAATAAAGAATTTCATAAAAGCTCAACATAACTAATTGAAACACTGTTTACACTTTCAACACTTCCCCACTCCTCACACACTCTTCAGCCTCTTCTACTCTGATGTTCACCATCCTTGCTCTTTTTGCCTATTCCTTTCTCACATCAGCATATTTTGGAATACCTAACCCATCATTCTAAAACCTTTCTCAATAAATTGAGGCCTATAAGCTACAAAATCTCGGCACTTTATTTAAATACAAATTTCATGTATCATTTCTTGTTCTAAATGAATTTTGTATCTATCTCTTCTAAACGGAAAGCTTCCTAAAGGCAGAAAATTGTGTTCCTTCATGCTTTTATCCTCTATAGCTGCAATTTTCAACAGGTGTGCCGCAAGAATTTTTAAGACATGCAATACCTTGTTTCCCTTTGATTGCCAAATTAAAAAATGACAACAGCCAACACAACAATAGCCATCCAGTGGGAATGAATCAAAAGTGTCCCTATTTTGCCCAGCCAGTATAGCTCAGTGGTTGAACATCAACCCATGAACCAAGAGATCACTGGTTCGATTCCTGGTCAGGGCACATGCCTGGGTTGCAGGCTCAATTCCCAGTAGGAAACTTGCAGGAGGCAGTGGATTGGTGATGTTTCTCTCTATCCCTCTCACTTCCTATCTCTTTAAAAATTAATACAAACATATTCTTTTAAAGTATGCCTTTTTTTGGTCAGATTGGCAAAAATATAACATATTTTGGAATGCTGTAGAATTTTAGTAATTAGTTTGTATGCGCCATGAGATTTAAAAAACGGTTGAAAATCACTGTTCTGTAGTGATTCAATAGACTATAGATTGCTCAAAAGGTCCTTTATATATTACTGTTTACTTGAATTAAATTAATGCTAATTCTAAGAAAAAAAAGGTGTTGAGTTTAGTTTAAATATTTCCCTAATGACAAAGACATAGGCTTGAGAATTACACAACTCTTCTAGTTCTAATATTCTCATTGATTGCTTTATTTGGGGGGCATGCTATCATTCATTGTACACTAATACAGTGAAGTATGTGGGGATGCATTGTGCCTTGTTGGCTGTTATAGTTTGTATTAATTTCCCTGCAATAAATTACTACCATATTAGTGGTTTAAGTCAACACAAATTTATTAACATATGCGTTTGTAAATCAAAAGTTAAAATTGGTTTCACTGGCCTAAAATCAAAGGTGTTGGCAAGGCTGCATTTCTTCTGGAGATGCAAAAGGATAATCAATTCCTTGCCATTTTCATTTCTAGAGGTTTCTCGAATTCCTTATTCTGAATCACTCACATTTCCTACCTCTACTTCCATCATCGCATGGCCTTGTCTCTGACTTTGACCCTCTTAGCTCTTTTTAAAAATATTTTTTATTGATTTTTAGAGAGAGAGGAAGGGAGAGGGAGAGAGAGAGGGAAACATGAATTGGCTGCCTCTTGTATGCCCCTCTATGAGGGATCAAGCCAGGAAGCCTGTCATATGCTTTGACCAGGAATCAAACTGGCCACCCTTGGATGCACAGATGATGCCCAACCGAATCACACCAAACCAGGGCTTGACTCTTTCACATAAGTACTCTGTGATTACATTGGTCCACCCTGATGTTCCAGGATAATCTCCCATTTTAAGACTCTTAATTTAATCATATTTGCAAAATTCCTTTTGCCATATAAGGTGACATAATTGCTGGTTCAGGATTAGGATTTGGACATTTTGGGCGATCCATTATTCAGCCTATCGCAGTCTCCAAATTTATTTTGTTTTTGTTAGTTTGTGGGTTTTTTCCTACTAAGATTTATTTACACATAGAAATCATAAAATCACCAATTTACTGAAACCTGTATCACCAAGTAAGAACAATGTCAACTTTATCAATGAAATAAAATTAAAGTAACATTAATTTATTATAATATATGTTATAAAAATAGAGGTAAAAATTAGTTGAGTGATATTTGAAATTTTTTAGCATTTTTAAGAGTTTATTTGAACCAAACTGATGACATATACGGGGTAGTAAGATCTCAGGTGTTCCCAATTTACTCATTCTTTATTCCTTAGATCACCTAACAAAGGGTACATGGTTTTTCTTTGCACCCACACATATGTTAAGTGACTACCTTTTTGCCTGGTATGTTATTATTTCATAATTTTAAACATAACTGTCCATGTTCTTCAAGGACTGAGTATTAAGAGGTTTTATACTGTAAGACTAGAGAGGGAATAAGGGTTACAATTTTCTCTCTATGACCTTTTGTAATTTATAAGTCCAAATGAACTGAACAACACTGAATAATTAATTCATGCTGTGTTCAAGCCTCTATGCATTCATGTTTTACACCCTAATTATTATGAATTCCATCCTTGTGCAAACCTTTGATTCCCCAACCTAAATCAGGTTAATACAGACTCATATGCTCCAATTATGGCAATATCTTTCTCTTAACCTTGGCAGAGGGAGCATTATACTAGGTCAAAAAGTATCTTTGAGTTTCATTGAGAAATTAACCCATAAGGGAATTGCGCTCATGGTTGTAATGTTAATTAGTTTCACCATAAACATATTTTGTGGCTTATTTAACATTCAGATGCTCTCTGCAATTGAATAAAAATATATGCCATTATATGCTAAAACCAGTCAAATGTAATGTTTATTTAATGATATTTTTTTTCTTCTGAAACAAGTATTCAGTACATTTTGACTAATTAAGAAAATTTAGCTGTCACCACATCCCAGTGACTCATACTGGTGAGGTTTTCCAAATTATAAGTAGAGAAACTGCAGAGTAACAGTTTTTTCACTAGTTACTAAAGAAAGAGAGGAGAAACAACAAGCTCCTAGATGTGAAAACTGAGATAACTAACACTTGGAAATATTCTATCCCAAATCCATTGGTTAAAATGAAAAGGAAAGGGACAGATGGTTTGAATTAAGATAAGCTAAAGCAAATAGTTTGGTAAATACATATTCTGTACATATTTCATATTTATGTATAAATAAAATTAAGGACACTGATGGGTGTGTCCTCTAGAAAAAGTAAATGTTGTGGAGCTGATCATTGTACCCAGTAGTTTAATGGCATATTAGAATACAATTAGAAATGCTGTCTTCTCTGCATGTCAGGGATAGTGTGTATATGCTCACAGAAAAGAAACTTTAAAATTTCAGAATGAAGAAATGGCTTTTTAGACAAGTATAGAATCCTTAACTGAATGTTTTAAAACTTTTTAGTTCTTTAATACAAACTTCTCATAACTTAAAAAAAATCTTGCAAGTTTGGAACTATTTCTACTCTTGAATATAGTACAAACAGTAAGATTTGAATGAGAAATATACAACTGACCTTCCAGAAAAAGTCTCATAAAATTTGAGCAGAAAGAATAGTAACACTCTCCTTATACTCTGACACTGATAAAATTATTAATTTGCAATATACGTAGATAATTTGTTTTAAATTATATTATTGCTAGCTCTGGATATGGGATAAAATCACTCCATTTTTTTATTTTTTTAAAGTTATTTATTTTTAGATGTAATCAACTTATAAAATTGTGCTAGTTTTAGGTATTCAACATAATCTTATATATGTATATATTGCATATAATTGTCTAAATTAAAACTAGTTATGACCTTTTAGATAAAGTACTGAACTGGGGTTTTATTTCTGTAGTACTACCAACTCAAAAGTTTTGACTAAAATGTGTTACTTTAAAAAATGCTTTTAATTTTTAAAAATGGCATTCATTAAACACCTAATGTATGGGCAGAAAATATTTAGTTGTTTTTTTAAGTGAATGCACCTTCTAAGTGTAGAATCATCTAAAATCAATGTAAACCAAACCAAATTTTAAAAAAAAAGGTTATAAAGGAAATAATCACCTTGAATCTTAACACTCAGATTAATGATTAAATATAGTTTTGTGCATAAAATGTTTTTATTATGCAAAAATTTCATACATATAAATGTACATACATAAGCTGTGAAGCATAATAATTTAACACCTGTGAGCCCATCACCTAACAATAATGAGAATATTGCCAATATTGTTGCAGCTGCCATTCAGTCCTCCACACAGGTTTTCATAAAGAATACCATTAAGTTTTGCATGGCTTTTAACCTTAGAAAAATGGTATTACATCATTCAATCTTCTGAAGTTTTTTTCCCCTCTTTTTTTTTTTATTTTTCTCAATCCCTCTACCCTCCTACCCAGCCCCCAACACCCTCCACCCCCCAATTGTCAGCCTACTCTCTATGAGTCTGTCTCTATTTTGCTTGTTAGTTCATTTTTTTTCCCATTAGATTCCAAATATGAGTGAAATCAAATCTGACTGGCTTATTTTATTTAGCATATACTCTCCAGGTTCATCCATTCTGTCACAAAGGGTAAGAGTTCCTTCTTTTTTTTACGGCTGCTAGTATTCCATTGTGTAAATGCACCACAGCTTTTTTATCCACTCATCTACTAATGGTCAGTTGGGCTGCTTCCAAATTTGAGTTAGTATAAATATTGCTGCTATGAATATATGGATGAATATATTCTTTCTGTTTTGTGTTTCTTTGGATAAATTCCAAGAAGTGAAATCCATGGCTCATAAGGCAGTTCCATTTCTAATTTTTGAGGTAACTCCACACTGTTTTCCACAATGGCTGATCCAATCTGCATTCACTCTAACAGTGTAGGAGAGTTCCCTTTTCTCCATATCCTGGCTAGCACTTGTTTGTTGACATAAACAGTACGATCTTGAACACTTCTCATAGCAATATTTTTTTCTGAGATATCTTCTCAGGCAAGGGAAACCAAAGAAAAAATAAACAATTTGAACTACATCAAACTAAAGAGTTTTTGTACAGTTAAAGGAAATCATCAACAAAATGAAAAGATAACTCATTGAATGGGAGAACATATTTCTCAATGGTACATCTGATAATATCCAAAATTTATAAAGAACTTATAAAACTCAACACCAAAAACCAAACAATCCAATTAAAATATGGGCCAGGAACCTGAATAGATAGTTCTCCAAAAAGGACATACAGATTACCAATAGACATATGAAAGATGCTCAATGTCATTTTTTATCAGAGATGTGCAAATTAAAACCACAATGAGTCAGAATGGCTATCAAGACTTAATTTTTTGACAGATACTTCAACACATTTTATACTAGATATCTAGATATTTATAAACACATTTACATAAACAACTTTATATATTTATACACACACACACACTGTTTTCAATTTCTAGATTATAACCGATGCTGGGTCAAATGTCCTTGTGAAATAAGAATTGGTGCTTGTGTGATTATCTCTTTTGGGTACAGTCTCATAAACAAAATTTCTTAGTCAAATCAAATGCATAATTTATGTTCTGATACCTAGTGTCTTCCGGAGAGATTGTACAAAATAATGTCATTATCAGTAGTGCATAAGAATGCCTATTCCTCTCCTAAGTATTAAGAAACATTTTACTGTTTGCCTATATGAAAAAAAAAGATATTTCAATGTTGTTTCATTTTCATGTATTTGGATGTAAGCTTGAAAATCCTTTTATATGCTTTTACTAATGTTTTTCCTTATATAAATTGTTTATATTTAAAACGTGACCATTTTTCTATTGCTATGAACTTCTGCCTGTATTATTTGAAAATAATTTGACTACTTTCCTGATTGTTAACTTCATTTAAATATCAATCTTTCTTTTTTAATTCAGAATTTTTTTAAAAAATATTTTATTTATTTTTTTACAGAGAGAAAGGGAGAGGGATAGAGAGTTAGAAACATTGATGAGAGAGAAACATCAATTCAGCTGCCTCCTGCACACTCCCTACTGGGCATGTGCCCGCAACCAAGGTATATGCCCTTGACCAGAATCAAACCTGGGACCCTTCAGTCCGCAGGCTGATGCTCTATCCACTGAGCCAAACCAGCTAGGGCTAATTCAGAAATTTTTAATTCTAGTGCTCAAACTTAACAGCGCTTTATATTTTATGATTTGGGGTACATGATTAGAAACAAAATTTACACTGGAAGGATATAAAAATACTCAACCATGCTTTCTTTTTCTACTTATGTTATTATCTCTCTTACTAATGAGATTTGATACATCCAAGATATATTTTGGTGTAAGAAGTGAGTAAAGTTTTCAAATGCTCATACAGTTGTTCCAATAACATAATAAATATTCCATATTTTCTCCATTGATTTTAAATATCACCTATATCATATCCAAAATTGCAATATGAACCCTTAATCTATTTATTATCTCTTTATTGTGTTCATTGATTTGTCTGTTTGTTCCAACATACTGGTAAAGTAAATATAACTTTATTTTGTATTGACTAGCATTTCTAGAGCAATATTCAATAACATTGGTAATAGTCTGTACTTTTGTCTAGTTTCTCAAATTATTATTATGCCTCTAATGGCTAACATTAATCATGATGACATTAGAATATATATATATGTATAAGATATATGTATATATGTATATATGTATATATAAACAAAAACATTTCTAAATCAGTAAAAATCTCATAGAAAAGTATAAAATATTTGTGAAGTGTTATTTCAACATCTACCAAGTTGATCATTTTTTCTATTGATCTATTAATATCTTGATGTAAATGAACACATTTCTTTTCATAATACTTAACATAAATTATATTTATTAATATTTCTCAAGTATTCTTATCTTTTACTTCTATACTCTATTTTTCAAGATGTATTATTTTGCATCAATATTCAGAAATAATAATAGTATTTCCTTTCCTCTGTATATGTTATCTTAATGTCATTTAGAGTTATTCTGGTTTCTTACAAATAATTTGAAATGCCCCTCCTTGGGTTATGATTGAATCAGTTTCAATAACAACCCAAGTATATTTTCCTTGAAGATGTAAAAAGAACCTAAACTGTGAAATTGGGTACATTTGATCTATTTTGGAGGACAGACAATGATAGTCTTTGATATACTTCTTCAGTTCTTCTTCAGTTATTGATTTGGTTAAGAATTTATATTTTCTGAACATAATTTTATATAAAGAGAAATTTCTAAAATTTAAAATTCATCCATTTAATCCAGGTTGGCAAACGCCTTTAGTTTATAAATATGTTAAATTACACTTTTAATGATATTTTGTATCTAGGGTTATATGTAATTTATTTCCTATGTTTTCAGTTTAGGTATTTTTTCTAAGTTTTAATATCTTGCTTAGTTTCTGTGTTTTCTAATTGTTTTTTCTATTTCTGCTTTTCTCTTTAAAATACACATATTTCTTCTATTTAACATTCAGAGTATCCTTAAGAAGTAGATATTATTTCCTTTACTAGTCTTTAAAGATGGAAAAACTGAGGAACAGAGACATTTAGAAAAATTACATGCACTTTCACTAAAGGACAGAGACAGGGTTCAAACCCATAACCTTTGTAGCTGAGGGTCAACTTATTAACCATTGCATTCTACTGCCTCTTATGCTTTACTAGTGGCCCAGTGCATGAAATTCATGCATGAGAGGGGGTGTCCCTCAGCCCACCCTGCACCCTCTCCAATCTGGGACCCCTCGGGGGATGTCCGACTGCCAGTTAGTCGGACATACGGCAGTCAGACATCCCTCTCACAATCCGGGACCGCTGGGTCCTAACCGCTCGCCTGCCTGCCTGCCTGATTGCCCCTAACCGCTTCTGCCTGCCGACCTGACCTGATCACCCCTAACTGCTCCCCTGCTGGCTTGATTGCCCCCACCCACCTCTGACATGGCCTTGCACCTGGGACCCAGGATTCCCTCCTCCAGCCGACCACAGGCACCTGGGACCCGGACTTCCCTCCCTCTGGCTGGCCACAGGCACCGGGACCCAGGCCCGCTTTGCCTGGGCCGGGATGATGGGCAGGTGGCTTCACCCAGGCTGCAGGCACTGGTGCCTGGGACCGCGGGGCAGGCGGCTTCTCTGGTTGGCTGCGGCCTGGGACCATGGGGCGGGCGGCTTCCCTGTCTCCCAGGCCCCATCCAGCTGCAGGTGCTGCACCCGGGACCACAGAGCAGGTGGCTTCTCCATCTCCCTGGCCACAGCCAGCTGCAGGCGCTGATGCCTGGGACTGCCAGCAGGAGGCTTCGCCCAGGCCCGGCTTTGTCAGGAAGGACATGTGGATGGTCATCTGGAAGATGTCCAGTCTAATTAGCATATTACCCTTTTATTAGTATAGATCATGGTGTGTATTTTCTCGTCATCATTAACCATAGTAACTGTTGCTTATGTATTAAATTAAAGTTCTATTCCTGCTAAGTCTAGAAGCAGCCTCAGAATCCTTCTTACCATTCATTTTAAGTCTGATGCTTAGTTGATCAGATTAATATCTGAGGTGACGCCTCTTACTGCAGATGTATCCCAGAATGTATGGCATCCTCTCTGCTTTATGATCCAGCTAATAATACATTGCCTCAATCATGTTGATTAAGGTCATTTTTCCCCTTGCAGTTTCTAGTAGTAGATTACCATCTACTGTCTAGGAAGCAAAATTGACTGTCTCCATGTAGATCGCAAAATAAGATACTTTTTCACCAATAAAATTTCATTCTTTCAGCATGAGTAGAGTAATTTTGTCAACAACGTATTGAGGTAGTAACAGTTTATAACAAATTGAGTGAATTATTGTTTCAGGTACTGTGCTGTGTCATACACAGATTTCATTTTATCTTTGCAACAACTGTATACAGTAGGTACTATAATTACACAGATGAGAACACTGAGGTATAGAGAGATCAGGTAACTTGACCAGTAAAACCTAAAAGTGGCTGAGTCTCATTTCAAATCCATGAGCCATGCCCTTTAACCGTTATACTCCACTCAATATTGTGCTGGAGCCTGCTCTTACCGGCTCACAAATTTTCAGGAATTTTGCAAGCTGGTTGTTAAACATGGTCATTATTAAAAATAAATTATATAATCTTAAAAGTGAATAAATTACATTAAAACCAAAGGTAATACATACTCTAAATTCATCACTCCTCAATTATTTACTACACTTTACTGTTCTGAGTCTTGACACTATTTATATCTTTTGGGTCTTTCTGGTGGAATATAATAGTGTATTACTGCATGTTTCTCCTCAGCTCTGCATTTAGTGGCATCACATTAGCAGCCAACATCAGCCATGGATAGAGAATTTATGCCACAGAAATTGGCTGATAGTATAAATCAGGGTTTTGTTTTCTTTTATTGAGAGCCAGTTGTTAAACATTTACCAGCACAACACTGACCACATTGATGGCGGTGGTCTTGTCAGCATGTGTTATATTATGCAGATGAAAATCTATTTAAACAGACTTGATGTAGATATTTTCAAAGATGGAAGAATTGTCCCTGTCAACTATTTTAGTTGATTCATATATTCACTTATTGTCATCATTACAAAGTTTTCAGTCCCCACATGGATTGCTGAATTTAAGCCTTTGTTACCTTAAGGACTCTAGTTTTCCATTTTTATGTTTAAGTACCAACCTTACCTGTTTAAAAATGTAAGCTTTTAACATTGCTCTCTCTGTTCCCTATCCTTCAGATGAAAAGTGGAGTTGGGTCGGGGCAGGAGAGAGAAATTCAGAAGGGGAATATTGGAGTAATGACTGCAGTGGGAGAAGAGAGAACCTATCTCCCGGGCCGCAGGCGCTGGCGCCCTGGACCACAGGGCTGTCAGCTTCTCTGGCTTGCTTCGGCCTGGGACCTTGGGGCGGGCAGCTTCTCCGTCTACCAGGCTGGGCCGCAGCCAGCCTCAGGTGCTGGTGCCTGGATCGGCTGGCACCTGGACCGCAGGCGGGAGGCTTCTCTGTCTCCCCTGGGACACAGGGCAGGCAGCTTCTCTATCTCCCCTGGGATTGCGGGGCGGGCAGCTTCTCCATCTCCCGGGCTGCAGCCAGCCACAGGCGCTGGCACCTGGGACCACTAGTGGGTGGCTTCACCCAGCTGGCTTTGTCAGGAAGGACGTCCAAGTGGTCGTCTGGAAGATATCCGGTCTAATTAGCATACTACTCTTTTATTAGTATAGATTAGCAAAGTAACTATTTATGCAATCCATTGAGAAAGTTCCCCAGAAGTAGATACTTTAAATTTTTAAATAAAAATGATCATATCTTTGCATTAAAGATGAGCTAGGTCTGCTTTAAAAAAACTCAAGTATGATTTGGAAACTCTACCCATATAAGTTTATTCAGGAACAAAATTTCCAATGGGGTGGGACATTAGGCAAAAACATCATTCATGATAATCCTATTTGATGTTGGAGAATCTTACATTTTATGTTATTTTTTAATATATTTTTATTGATTTCAGAGAGGAAGGGAGAGTGAGAGAGAGAGAGAAACATCAATGATAGGAGAGAATCATTGATCAGCTGCCTCCTGTACGCACCTCGCTGGTGATTGAGCCCACAACCTAGGCATGTGCCCTTGACTGGAATCGAATCCGGGACCCATCACTCCGCAGGCCGATGCTCTATCCACTGAGCCAAACCAGCTAGGGCAAATCTTACATTTTAAAGTGAACATGTTCAAGGGGCAATAATTTAGTTTACATTTTAAAACACTAAGAAGGACTGTTCTGTGAAAATGGTTACATAATTCTCAAACTATTTGCCTTCAGGTACCATAGATATGATAGCTATTCTTACAAGTAAGAAAATGTTAATTGCCAGTTGCTTATATTTATAGATAGGTGGTATAAGGTAAAGTTGCTTCTCTTTCAAACTAAGATTTTTTAAAAAAGCCAGAGCCAATATTACATTTAATAATGCCAGATACTCTCTGTATTGGTGGCTTTTTCATAAAAACACTTGAGTCATGTTTAGTTTCCTAAAGTTTCCATTAATCTCTGCAGACTGAGGGATCCTGGTTTGATTCCAGTCAAGGGCACATACCCAGGTTGTGGGCTCAATCCCCAGTGTGGGGCACGCAGGAGGCAGCCAATCAATGCTTCTCTCTCATCATTGATGTTTCTATCTCTCTCTCCCTCTCCCTTCCTCTCTGAAATCAATAAAAAAAATTTTTTAAATCTTTTTTTAAAAAAGAGAAATTATTAATGAAAATTTTATTTCATTCGGTTTTCTTTCTTTTATATGAGAAACTAGGACCCCGGTGCATGAAATTTGTGCAAAGGTAAGGTCCCTTGGCCTGGCCGACAATCAGGGCCTATCGGGGCCTTCTGGCTGCCTGCTGGGACCTTCCTTCTGGTTGCCCGCCAGGGCCTCACTTCCCCGGCTGGGGCCTTCCTTTGTGCCGTGCTACCCCCTGGTGGTCAGTGGACATCATAGTGAGTGATCAAACTCCCAGTTTCCTGATGGGACTCTTGAGGGAACACTTTGCATATTAGCCTTTTATATAGAGAGATTGTTATAAATAGCAACTGACAAAGTGTGTTTTATTAGCTGATGGAGATAAAAAGGTGGTTAAACATGGAATGTGCCCTCAAGATATGTTCCTTCTATGCTTAAGTTAATCAAGATATAAAATACAAAGACTTCAATGATAAACTTTTTTAAAAATATATTTCTTTATTGATTTCAGAGAGGAAGGGAGAAGGAGATAGAAACATCAATGATGAGAGAGAATCATTGATTGTCTGCCTCCTGCACACCCCACACTGGGGATGGAGCCCACAACCCAGGCATGTGCCCTTGGCTGGAATTGAACCTGGGACCCTTCAGTCCGCAGGCCGATGCTCTATCCACTGAGCCAAGCCGGTTAGGGCCAGTGATAAACTTTTTAAGAAAATTTAGCTAATTACAAGAAAAAGAGAAAAATATGATACAACTCATCCACAACCAGTATTACTCTTATACATTTTAATTCTCCTTTATATGGATTCTTGGTTACTCTTTTGTCTCTCCAACCATTTTACTCCAACTATTTCATAACCATAACACAAAATTCCTGTTGCATTCAAAGTAGGTGAGGGGGAAGGCATGATTGGGGGCGGTAAGGGGGCAATGGGGGGATAAGGACACATAATCAATAATAAAAAAATAAAGTAAAAATAAAACTAGTAAAAAACAAAACAAAACAGAAAGCAACAGCTACAAGGACTTTTCATTCCGGGTAAAGAGGACTTTATCTTTGGCAGTTATTTTAAACCATTATCAGGTGCTTCATATATCTAGTATCATATTCAATTATGACTAATATTTCCAAAATTGAACTCTCCCAGTATGTAGTTATTTTGATATATCAGAAAAAAATAAAGGAGAATCTTACATTTCATGCACAATAAAAGTCCTGGCAGCAGAAAACTCTATCTGAAAATAGTGAAATATCACCATAATTGCTCATCAGTCTTTATCATGTGCTATTGAAGTGAAAGTCATTAAAACAAACAGCTTTTGTACTTAAAAGCTAGCAAATGAAAAATGATTCTGCCAATCTTGCCATTGGTTTACTCTTGCCATTCAGTACTGAAATTAAATATACAAGTAAAACAAAATAAACTGGCTAGCTTTCATCATCTTCTATTTTTTCAAATATAAGTTTTCCATCACTGAGCCCATATCACAAGTATAGCACTGAAAGCAGTAAGAGAGAGAAAACAATTAAATGACTGCATTTCAATGACAAGATTTTTTTCTGACATTAAGAACTAAAAGAGTTTAGATTGAAGTTTGTAACTGACAGGCTGTGAAATTGCAATGCAGCCTTGACAATTATATTATTCCTTATTTTAATACATATCAAGATGAATATAGCATTTCTTTTCACTTTTAATGGTATGGAATATAATAGGAAGACAAGAGGAGTGCTTGTTTTATAGTGTTATAGTTAGATGCAGTGACAAAGAAAAGGTATGACGTTAATGTGCACAAGCATCAATGGTACAATCGACATTGATTACTCATTCTATATAAACTATGTACACAAAGTTAAAATATAGCAAGATGCATTTTATTCCCAGACCTATAAACTGCTGACAACAGCTATCATTAAGAACAAAATATAATGCAATTAGGGATGGTCAAAATGATTTGCTTCTTGTCTCAACTATATAATTGCCAAAGTTGAGGTTCAGACAAATGCAAAATGTAATTAATTTATTATTGTTTGAAAATGGACTTAGCAATTACAGACCCATTGGAGTCCTGTATTAGTCCAGTTCCTTAATGAATTAGCTTCATTAGATTTGCAATTTTCCAAAGTTGATTTAAGTTAAATTTAACATATGGCATGAATTGCCTCTTTCTATTAATGGCAATTACATTTTTTACGATGAAGTTTTTGCTGCCCTTTCTTTCTCTTAAATTTAAAAACTAAACATTGAAAATTTGGAGAGACATTTACTAAAACCATGTCTCTGAAATATTAATCCAGCTTCTGCTTGAATTTTACTGATCTGCCTTTTACTTCAAGGCAATATGTGGCATCTAAAATCACCACAGAGTGGTGTGAGTGACACAATTTTTTTATGAGCTTGAATCCGATTTAATGACTGGATTGCATGCAAATGTTGGGTTATAACTCACTTCTCATTTGTTAGGGTTACAAATAGAATATTGGGGACTAGCTACAATTATAAGAAATATTAATAATGGTCTGTTAACTGTGATTGTTCTTTTCTGATTAGAGAAAGCACATTTTCACCTGGCTGGGAGTTGTACACCCTGGGACATGGAAGCTAACATCGGAATGCAGTCCATCCTCTTGTCCTGAGAACTGCCTATCATTATGGAAACATTTATAACCTCGTGGCTGAAACAATCTAGTCCTGGAGGCACCTACTCTTTACAACCCACAGATCCTATTACCTGAATCTGGTCCTGGGGTGCCTGGAGGTGCCCACCCTCTGTGATCCTCTCTCCCCCAGTCCACATGATTTGTAACCTGTAATGATTATCCTATGCCTACTTTCCCATACCTGTAATTCCTACTCTCCCAATGTAATCTTTGTCCTTCTACCCAATATAAGCAGCTGGCTTATGGTGAGGTGCAGAGCAGATTTTTGTGGATGCTCACCTTTGCTGGAATCTCATGATTGAGCTTTAATTGGCCCCTCAGGACAAAGAACCTCAGCCACCTAGCTGCCATTAGTTTTTTCTGAAATACTTGTAGACTTGGGTGAATATCTCACATTCTTGAGGTTCCAAAAAATGTCTTGGAGTTCTTTCCTTGCCATTTTCCCTTTGTTCCTTCCCTTGAAAGACTGCCATGAACCAATGACCAAGCAAAGTACCAGGCTATTTCTCCAAGGTACTCATACTGGCTTCAAAGTCAGTCTTTATTCCTTAAAGATTTCTGGTGATATCCAGAGTCCAGCCATGTCTCTTTCAGACATGACATTCTAGTCAAAGTCTTGGTTAATAAAACCACAATTGGAAACTGGTCTTACTGAATTCATGCAAAGAAATGTTTTGACATGACTCACTTATTAAGAATTGCCAAATTCTGGAGGGATAAGGTAGGGAGAAAAATATGTAACTTACCAAATTGCTTTAAGAAAAGAAACAAGTTTCCTTATGTCTGAAAAATAAAAAAAGATTAAAAATCAGTAATACTTTTAATAAAAGTTACAAAAACTATATAATTATTTTCAATTCATTCAGTTCCATAATCAATTTATTGTTTCTCCTGATTTTCCTGCCATGAGATTCCAGCAAAGGTGATTTAAAAAAAAAAAAGCCTATATGATCAATTGCTATTCTTATTGTGTTCATGAAAATGATCAGGCCAAATGGAAACTAGACTTAGTACAGTAAATAAATTGGTCTTAATTCGGCGCCTTAATAAAAACGAGGTGATTATGGGGGGTGGGGGTGTGTTGCCATAGACTTAAAGCTTTATTTTCCACCTATGAATTGACCTGGATCCTTAATTTATCTCTAGCTTTTACCCCAATACCACTAAAATTTATAACACCGTTTGTCTCCACCAGGTTACAACCCTCCTCATACTCAGGAAATACCCCCTCCTTTTGTGCCAGGCCTCATTGTCCCTCTGACAGAGAGCAAGGATCTCTTGGCTTTGAAAGAAAATTTCATCCCTCCTCAGCTTGAAGCAGCTACAGAAGAGACTCTGTGCCCTTTTTCTCTGAAAGAATTCAGAGCCAAGATCCTTGAGGGGGAATGTGGTAAGCAGTTAGACAGACATGAGCAGAGCAAGAACGATGTGCCAACCTGTTGTAAATGTTTCCCTCCACGTCCCGCGTGGTTCAGGGTTCAATATCTGGAAGAGGAGCCGCACACAAATGAAATAGAAAAGACAAGAGATAATTTGGAAATATTGGGGGACCAGGCGGGTAAGTCCAACTCAAGAGGAAGGACTTCCACCCGTGCTCAGTCCGCACTGACCTTTTATAGTCTGAGGTAAACAATGCAGTGGTTTCCATAGTTACAGTTCTTGTGAGTTTCACCTGTTTTGATCATGTTTACACTCCCTGCACTTCCCTCAGCCCATTAGCTTCCCAGGTAAGATCTGGGGAGTGTTATAAGGTCAAGCCTAATTATGCTAAGAGGACTGAGCCCTCAAAGCTGGGACTTGTTTGTGACTTTGCCAGCAGGTCAGTCCGAGGCTCAACCCTATATCAGTTTCCCACACCAACCAGAGGAGAAATGGTGGGACCCTGAGATGTGTTTCTTACCACTCCAACTGCTCTAAAGCTGACAGTGGAGGAACCTGTGTAGAACGGACCTTTACATTTTGCTGAGTAGCAGTTGGGACACTGATTGCTAATATGTAGAATTATTACATTCATTTTGGAAAGGAAGTCACATACTGGGACCTTTATATGTTGGGACCCACTGTCTGAGAAAAGGATGCAGGGATGTTTTCTCTAAAGGTTGCTGCAGTAGTTCCCTGTAGAAAATATCTGACTTTTATTGGATGTTCTAGTTATTGTCTTTTAGTATCTAATAACTACAATATGAATTGTTCTGATGATTTTACCCTCCCTTATAATAATGGACATACTAAGCTCCTGGCTGGTTGGTTTATGATATGTGGGGTAACGATTTATTCATATATCCCTGCTAACAGCATTGGAGGGCCCTGTTCCTTAGGACCACTGACTGTCTTTATGTCTCAGAAACATCACAGGGTCTGAATCAAAAGAGACCTTCTCACGTTGTGGCATCACACTACAATGATGATCTCCACCTGCAGAGCCTTGCTAATTATATTGCTTTAACCATTTTTGTTAAGCTGGTAATGGTAGGCTCCCTTAATGTAGAAGTGACCAGGCTGGCTCTTCCCCAGTCCACATGACTTGTAATCTGTAATGATTATCCTGTGCCTACTTTCCCATACCTGTAATTCCTACTCTCCCAATGTAATCTTTGTCCTTCTACCCAATATAAGCAGTTGGCTTATGGTGAGGTGCAGAGCAGATTTTTGTGAATGACCAGCTATTCCCCCATACTGCCGGCATTATTGGAATAAATGCTCATATATGATTCAACATATCTCATATTCTTGAGAAAATAGAAGTAATGGAAGATGAACTTGCTCATCTTCCTACTAAAGAAATTACAAGCTGACATATTAGCATCTGCACCTTCCCTTGACTTCCCTCCTATTACTCTGGATGAGTGTTCTCATCAAAGACCAAATTCTTCACCTGGATTCTAGACTCATCCTCTCCTGCTTGATTGAGGGCTTTGTTCTGACTATCCCCACTTCCTTCTGTCTGCATCATTGTTTTCTCCCTCCCATAGATCATTCCATCAGTGTGCAAGATGCTTCAGTATTTCCTAAAAAAAAAAAAAAAAAGGAAAGAAAAGAAAACTTGCCTGACCTTACATCACCCACAGTTTTGTCTGATTTCTCAATTTCTTTTTTTAAATATATTTTATTGATTTTTTTTTTTTTTTTACAGAGAAGAAGAGAGGGAAGAGGGATACATCGATTTAGCTGCCTCCTGCACACTCCCTACTGGGGATGTGCCCGCAACCAAGGTACATGCCCCTGACCAGAATTGAACCTGGGACCCTGCAGTCCACAGGCTAACGCTCTATCCACTGAGCCAAAGCAGTTAGGGCATTTTCTAGCCAAATTAATTGAACAAAATTGTCTATAGTGGTGTGTCCAGTTCTTGATTTTAGTATTTCCCCTCTTCTCAGTCTAGTAAGGCCTTCTAATGGGCTTTACATTGCCAAATCAAATTGTTCCTTTTCTCTTCTCTTTCCTGAATTCTCAAGAATATTCAGCACAGGAGAACTGAGATGGCGGCATAAGGTATATACCTATATGTGCTGTCCCCCACAACCACATTAAAACTACAACTAAAAGACAAAACAGCTATCATCCAGAACCACAGGAAAGCTGGATGAGTGAAAGTTCTACAACTAGAAGGAAAGAAAAAAAGCACATTGAGACTGGGTAGGAGGTGCAGAGGAGCCAAGAGCAGAGGTATGGAGGTGCGTGAAATGGGATGCAACTGGGTGCTCGGTTTTCAATTGGAAGGGAGATACAAGCTCCCTACTGCTCTGAACTCATTTCCAGCGAGACTCTAGGGACCCAGACTCCTATGGGGAGAAACTGGACTATCTGGCATCGGGTCAAAAAACAAGGGTGGCTTTCTTGCAGAGCTGCTCTCAGGGATCATTGTTACTGTGGGGGCGCAGGACTTGGGGACTCGGGGGCTCGGAGACGCTGAGATGCAAAGACCTGGAGACAAAGAGATGGCTGATGGACAGCCATCGCTGCTTGCTCCACCCTGGTGAGTCTCTGAGACCCCGCCCCACCCAATTTGCAACCCCACCCAAGCTGTTCACAGAGGGGCAAATGAATCGCCTGTCCTTTGCAGCTTACCCTAACAAACTGCAGCTGGGTCAGAGAGCTCCAGAACTTCCAAACCCTAAACAAAGAGGAGAAATCTGCAGATCTCATTGTAGCTCCTGCTGGGTGGACTCACACAGTGGCTGATTTTGCACCTCCTTGGAGATCCAGGAGCCAGTGTACCCAGTGGCCAAATACCAGATTTCAACTCCTCACATCCATAAGTGATACACCCAAGAGGCAGACTCAGAGAGCACCAAAGCCCCACTGAAGCAAGTCCTTCCCCATAAGGGTGTCTCCAGCACAGCAGTTCTTCCATTATAGACACAGGGGATCCTCGCAGTCAATTGGCCTGGAGGTCATTTCCTCCCAGAGATACCAACAGCAATCAAGGCTTAACTACAACAAGTCTGTGCATCCAGCCCACAAAGGGGTGCACCAAGAGTGTCCACCTCAGGTGATTGGGGAGGCTAAACCACTGGGCCCAATAGGACACCTAGCACACAAAGCCATTCTATCAATACAGGGAAGCAGCCAAAATGCAGAGACAAAGAAACATGTCACAAATCAAAGAAATGGAGGAAAGAAAACTACTGGATATAGAGTTCAAAACCACAGTTATAAGGTTGCTCAAGAATCTTCTACAAACCTCTGAGGAACTTAGTGAGACCTTCAAGGATCTTAATAAGAATGCCAAAAAAAAATGGAAAAGGAGCAGTCAGAAATTAAGCATACACTGACTGAAATAAAGAATAATATACAGAGATCCAACAGCAGACTAGAGGATCCCAAGAATCAAGTCAAAGATTTGAAATAAAAGGAAGCAAAAAACACCCATCCTGAAAAGCAAAAATATGAAGACCGTGTAAGGAGCCTCTGGGACAACGTCAAACGTACCAACATCCGAATTATGGGGGTGCCAGAAGAAGAGAGAGCAAGATATTGAAAACCTATTAGAAGAAATAATGACAGAAAACGTCCTCTACCTGATGAAAGAAATAGACTTACAAGTTCAGGAAGTGAAGACAACCCCAAATAAGAGGAATCCAAAGAGGACCACACCAAGACACATCATAATCAAAATGGCAGGGGCAAACAACAAAGAGAGAATCTTAAAAGCAGCAAGAGAAAAACAGTTAGTTACCTACAAGGGAGTACCCATACGACTGTCAACTGATTTCTCAACAGAAACCATGCAGGCCAGAAGGGAGTGGCAAGAAATATTCAAAGTGATGAATAGCAAGAAACTACAACCAAGAAAATACTCTACCTAGCAAAGCTATCATGTAGAATTGAAGGTCAGATAAAGAGCTTCACAGACAAGAAAAAGCTAAAGGAGTTCATCACCACTAAACCAGGATTATATGAAATGCTGAAGGGTACTTTTTAAGAAGAGGAGGAAGAAGAAAAAGGTAAAGATAAAAATTATGAACAACAAAGTGACAACAAATATATATCTATCAACAAGTGAATCTAAAAATTAAGTCAATAAAAAAATCTGATGAACAGAATAAACTGGTGAATATAATAGAAGCAGGGGCATAGAAAGGGAGTGGACTGACAATTCTTGAGGGGAAGAGGGTGTGAGGGGTGCAGAAAGAGATTGGACAAAAATCTTACACCTATGGATGAGGACAGTGGCGGAGGGTAAGGCCATGGGGTGGGGTGGGAAACGGGTGGAGGGGAGCTATGGGGGGAAAAAAAGAGGAACATCTGTAATAATCTGAACAATGAAGATTTATTTTAAAAAAAGAATATTCAGCACAGTTGATACTATTATCCTTCTCTTGACTTTTAGAACACTAGCTTAAGATATTTCCACTAGTTGTTTCCTCTGTCTAAAATTTTTTCACCCAAGTCTTCTCATCCTTGGATCCTTCTTGTCATGTATATATCAGTTTGAATGTCATGTATTCAGGTTAGGTTTTTCCTAACCACCCATTCCACACTACAAGCATATCACTATATCTTAATACTTATCATCCAATAATTCCCTGTTTACTCAGTTATTGGCTATAACTTTCTTTCCTCATTAGAATACAATGTCCATGAAGTCAAGAAATTCACCTTTCTTATCAAATACACTATTTATTTTTAAATCTCAGAATGATATCTTGCATAAATTAAGTGCTCAATAAATATTTGTTGAATGAATTGATATCTGACAGTAAAAATTATTGCTCCCAGGAAAGTCAAAACTAAGCAAACTCTGAAAATCTACCTCTCCATATAATAAAAATAATTATACCCAAAATTTACATTTAGAGTTAGAAAATAGTGACAATAATTTCTTTCCATTTCACAGTAAAGCAATGTGGCCCTTTTTCTAAAGGCTAACTCTTCGAGTCAGCATTGTGTCTAAGATACATGAAATCTTTTAAATCTATATTAGTTATTTTATTATTGCTGAAACAGATTATTACAAATGTCTTGCTTAAAACAACATAAACTGCTCCTCCCAGTTTATAAAGACCACCTATATTCCTTATCTTATAGTCCTCTTTCTTTACCTTTAAAGCCCATAAACTTGGTCCAGGTACTTTACATAGTTCTACTAGTATATCACCAGTTCTCCCTCTCCTGCCTCCCTACTCTACTTATAATGGCTGGGGTAAATATATTGGTCTTCTTTCAAGGTCAGCTGATTTTAGCAACTTTAATTCCATTTGCTACATTAGTTCCCCTTTGCCATATAATCTAACATAATTACAAGTCCAGAGGGTTAGGACATGAGATCTTTGGGGAGGGGATATTATTCTGCCTATAATATTTTACCTTTTGACCTCAAAGATTAATGTCCATTCTACCTGCAAGATACATTCATCCCCAAAGGTCTCAACTCATTAAAGCATCAATTCAAGTCCAAAAATCTCATCTTAATTTTATCAACTCAAGAGTTCCAAATCTCATCATCTAAATTAGGTATGAATGAGACTGGGTATAATCCATATTGAGAAAATATTTCTCTCCAAGTGTGAACGTGTAAAACTAAAAAAAAAACTAAGATATCTACTTTGAAAATACAATAGACTATCAATTATAGACATTCTGGCTAAAAGGGGAGAAAATATAAGGAAAGAAGTTATCTATTCCAAGTAATTTAAAATTCATCTGGTCAAACTTCATTTATACTATATAAAATTATTTATTGTTATATATGTTTTTTATTATGTAATAATGTGATCATAGTATATTATCTGGATGTGTATGAGTGTGTGTATGTTCAATCATCTATCTAATCTAATAAAAGAGAAACATGCAAATTGACCTTACCATCGCTACACCCACAAGCCACGCCCACAAGCCAATCAGGAGCAAGTATGCAAATTAACCCAACTAAGATGGTGGTGGCCACAGAGCTGGAGCGAGCAGGAGGCTTAGGTTGCCCCCCCCCGGCAATGGAGGAAGCCAAGCTTCCCACCTGCCATGCTGGCCCTGAGCTCCGCTCAAGGCTACAAAGTTTCAATTATAGAAGATAAATAAACCCTAGATACCTGCTTCCAGCCAGCATGGCCTCCTCTCAAGGAGGGGCTGGGAGCCTCCATTTCCAGGGGCAACCCAGGCTTTCAGGACCTGGCTCCGCCTCAAGCTACAAAGGTTTCA
>NW_005871098.1:3864653-3865487 GCF_000147115.1 Myotis lucifugus | reverse complement strand
GCCAGGCTGATGGCTGCCAGCACAACAGTGGTGGCAGAAGCTCTCTCCCGCCTCCTCAGCAGCACTAAGAATGTCCGATTGCAGCTTAGGCCTGCTCCCTGCTGGCAAGTGGACATCCCCCGAGGGCTCCCGGGCTGCCTGAAGGATGTCTGACTGCCAGCTTAGGTCCGATCCCCCAGGGAGCAGGCCTAAGCCAGCAGGTGGACATCCCCTGAGGAGTCCCAGACTGTGAAAGGGCACAGGCCAGGCTGAGAGAGCCTCCCCAAGTGCACAAATTTTTGTGTACCAGGCCTCTAGTCCTATCTAATAAAAGAGAAACATGGTAATTAGCGTACGACCGCTACCTTTCCCATTGGCTAATCAGGGTGATATGCAAATTAGCTGCCAGCCAAGATGGCCGTTAACCGCCAACAAAGATGGCGGCTAATTTGCATACAATAATGGGAGGCAAAAGGGGAAAGACAGAAGAATGGTGGCAGGCAAGAGCTGGGGGGTGGTTAAAGACCATAAAGTACGTTTAAGATCCAGAGTTGTACCACTTTATCACTGCATATGATGGACATAGAAAGAGAGAATTCTCACACCAAACACCAAACTCTCTATCACTAAGCATTAGTCTGTTTTGGTATTTTTTTTTTTTTTTTCACGAGCGCGGACTGTCGGTCCCCCTTCTGCTGGCCGCCCCTGCTTCTGCCCAGCATCATTCAGATAAAATGAACACATAAGCTTCAAGTGCACCCGCCGGGCCGCCTGGAGCAAGATTATACGATCCAACCAGTGCTACAAAAAAGCGTTCTCACGCCAGTAGAGCACTACTAATAAAGAAGCAGGGGG
>NW_005871098.1:3829247-3863896 GCF_000147115.1 Myotis lucifugus | reverse complement strand
CAGGCAGGGGAGATCATGGCTGGTGGGGTGACCGCAGAGATCAGCCAGCACTCATGCTCCCAACCGGCTCTCCCTGGGAGTCCGGAGTGGAGGGCGCTCTCCCTGGGAACCTGGAAATCCGCCTCCCAGGGCAACTGTGCAGAAACCAAGCCTGGCGAGCCATGGAGAGGGCGACCTACCTGGAGGCCACGCAGCTTTTATAGTTGAAGTCGTCCTGGATGGAGGACTGGGGGTAGCAGGGATCAGAGTCCGCCAAGTCAGCCATGGAACCCCGGTCCCCGCCGAATGACTAGAGCACATGGACTTCAATGGTCCTCAGTCACTTGCTGAGCAGCAGTCAGCCTGGACCAGGAATCAAACCCAAAACCTGACAGAATGGAACCCAAACCTTTGCTGTGGCAGAGGAGCTCCGACCCACAGCAGGGGCCAGGGCACACCAGAGGGATTTTGTTGAGGGACCCTGACAGGCAGCACCCTGAGCAGTGGGTTAGAACCTCCTCCTGATACAGCAAGGTTGCAGGTTGGATCCCTGGTCAGGGCACAGACAAGAAGCAACCAAAGAGAGCATAGTAAGTGGAACAACACACTGATATTTCTCTTGCTCCCTTCCTCTCTCTACAATAATCAATCAATAAAAATGAAAATAAAAAATAAACCCTCTGGCCCTAACCAGTTTGGCTCAGTGGATAGAGCATCGGCCTGTGGACTGAGGGGTCCCGGGTTCAATTCTGGTCAAGGGCATATACCTTTGTTGTGGGCACATCCCCAGTAAAGGGTGTGCAGGAGGCAGTTGATCGATGTTTCTCTCTCATCGATGTTTCTCACTCTCTATCCCTCTACCTTCCTCTCTGTAAAAATCAATAAAATATATTTAAAAAAATAAAAATAAACCCTCTGGCTTGCAGAGTTGCTAAAACAGTTAGAAAGCAAAGTCTCATCCCTTCCCGTTCATTCAACAAATACTTCATATGCTCCTTCAATAATCACACTGGGAATGGGTGTTTGTTTGTTTGTTTGTTTGTTTGTTTTGGTTAATCCTCACCTGAGGACATTTTTGCATTGATTTTTTTTTTGTTTATTTTATTTTTTTTACAGAGAGTGGAAGGGAGGGAAAAAGACAGAAACTAATATGAGAGACATCAAATGGTTGTCTCTTGCTGAATCCCCGACCAGGGCCCTGGATTAAGTCGGCAACCCAGGTATATGCCTTCGATTGGAATCCAACCCGGTACCCTTCAGTCTGCCTGCAGAAGCACTATCCACTGAACGAAACCAGCATTTTTTTATCTTTTTAAGTCCTCCTCTAAGGATATGTTCTTTTCATTGATTCTAGAGAGAGAGGAAGGGAGAGGGAAAGAGAAAGAGAAACATTGATCAGTTGCCCAAGCAACCCACAACCTGTGTATGTGCCCTCACCTGGAATCAAACTCATGACCCTTTGGTGCGTGGGAGGACACTCTAACTACTGATCCACACCAACCAGGGCCTGGAGGTACAATGAGTTCCCTCAGGGGGGGGGTGCTGCTCATCCAGAAGCAGGGCTCATGGCTGGTGAGTGCAGTGGAAGTGGCAGGAACCTCCGCGGCAGCACTGAGGAGCAGCGAGCCAAGTGGTAGGGAGCAGCAAGCAGGTGGGCGGTAAGGAGCGAGGGGTCCCAGATTGTGAGAGGGCACAGGCCGGGCTGAGGGATTCCTCCCACCCCCAGTGCACGAATTTCGTGCACCGGGCCTCTAGTATATATATAAAACCCTAACATGCAAATAGACCGAATGGTGGAACAACCAAACAACCAGTTGCTATGACATGCACTGACCAGCATGGGGTGCATGTGGAACATGAGAGGCTTTGGCAGCAGGTGGCAGAGTGCAGAACATGGCAGGCGTTGGCCTTGGTGGAATGGTGGAACAGGTGTGCAGGGGTGCCACACCAAGGCGGGGTGCCAGTGGCTGTCAGTGGGGCAAGCCCTCTGTTGGTTACTGAAAATTCTTTGCTCCTGCATGCCACAGTCCCACCCGGCATTCACACCTGCTGCCGGTACCGGCCCCGCTTGCATCCACTGCCAGTGCCATCAGCGAGTGCAAGGGGCGGCTGCTGGCCCTGATCACCCCTCAGGGCTTCTCCACCTCCCCCTGCTCCTGAGGAGTAATTGGGGGCTGGAAAGCTTGCTGCTTGCATCTGCTGCCAGTGATGGCCCTGCTCTCACCCCACTGCTGGCGCTGGAGCCTCCGATCATACCTACTTCCGGGTCCCAATCGCTTGGCGTTGTAAGTGGGTGTAAGCAGCAGCTGCCAGCCCTGATCACCCCTGAGGGTTTCTCCGCCTCCCCCTGCTCCTGAGGGACTATCAGGGCAGCAGCCGCCGCTCGCACCCGCTGATGGCGCCGGCCCCGATCGCTCCATGCAGTCAGCGGGTGCGAGTGAGGCTGGCACTGTCAACGCATGGGAATGATGGTGGCAGGAGCAGGGCTGCCAGCAGACAGGGGACCTGGGGTCGCGGTGGGAGGTGTTGAGCAGGGGCGAAGAGGATGGGCTGAGACCTGCCCCTGTGCCCACCTCAGCCTCATGGCCCACAGTTCCTTTCAAGGTGCATGAATTCATGCACTGGGCCCCTAGTCTATAATAATAAAAGCATAGTATGCTAATTAGACCAGACAGCCAAATGACCTTCTGGACATCATTCTAGACATCCTTCCAGACAAAGCTGCAGTGGCAGGGTCCAAGGCAGAGGTGGTTAGGGGTGATCAGGCAGGCAGGCGAGCAGTTAGGGGCGATCGGGCAGGCAGGCAGACTGGTTAGGGTGATCAGGCAGGCAGGCAGGTGAGCAGTTAGGAGCCAGCAGTCCCGATTGGGAGAGGGTGCAGGCCGGGCTGAGGGGCCCACTTCCCCATGCATGAATTTTGTGCACAGGGCCTCTATTCTATATACATGATTGAACATGAATATTGGAACAAAGTTAATTGCATAATCCCTACCATCCTCAAACTTAACCTGACAATTATGCTTGAACTAATTTTCCACAAATCTTTTAGACAGTGCTTTCATTTTTCAGAAGGTTGGTTTGGGTTCAACTGTATGTTCGTGGGACTAATCTAGCATTAGCTTTTTTATTTTTGGTTATTCCTTACCTGAGGATATTTTTCTATTGATTTTTAGAGAGAGTAGAAGGGAGAGGGAGAGACAGAAACATTGATGTGAGAGAGACACATTGATTGGTTGATTGCTTGTGTCCTACACACACCCTGACCAGGGCCCAGGAAACTGCAACTGAGGTACTTGCCCTTCACTGGAATTAAACCTGGGACCCTTCAGTTCTCAGGCTGATGTTATATCCACTGAGCCAAACCAGCTATGGCTAGCATTAGATTTTTTTTCACTAGGATCTAACCAAATATGTGCAGAATCAAATACCTTTAATATATTTATGGAAACTTAATTTTTGGCCTTTTATAAATATGCCAAGATGAGCGTTTTCTTTATAGAGAGTTATAAATAGTCAAAGATATGAAATCAAACTATAAATTAATGGATTTTATGTAAACTATGCAGTCTTAATTTGGTACTTGTAAATAGTGCCAGATAGGCCTTCTATTTAAAATACTTTAAGATTTAAGACAGCAGAGAAATTTAAAGAGAACTTACAATCACTTTATTTACCATGTAAAATTGCTCTAAATAGTAATGTATACAGATATTCTGTTCAAATATTCAATTATAAACTTCTTAAGACTGTTATGTTTCTACTAGTGGCCCGGTGCATGAAATTCGTGCATGGGGGAGGGGGTGTTCCTCAGCCCAGCCTGCACCCTCTCTAATCTGGGACCCCCTGAAGGATGTCCTACTGCCAGTTTACAGGGATCAGGCCTAAACCGGCAGTTGGACATCCCTCTCGCAATCCGGGACTGCTGGCTCCTAACCGCTCACCTGCCTGCCTGCCTGCCTGATTGCCCCTAACTACTCTGCCTGCCTGCCTGCTCACCCTCAACTGACCCCCCCTTCAGCCTGATCACCCCCAACTGCCCCCCTGTGCCAGTGTGCTCGCCCCCAACTGCCTCCCTGCCAGCCTGCTCACCCCCAACTGCCACCCCCTGCTGGACTGCTCGCCCCAACCTTTCCTCCCCCTGGCCTGCTCGCCCCCAACTGCCCCCCTGCTGGCCTGCTCACTCCAAACATCCCCCCCCCCGCTGTCCTGATCACCTCCAACTGACCCCCACTGACGGCCTGCTTACCCCCAACTTGCCCCCCTGCTGGTCTGCTTACCCCAATGACCCACCCCCACCAGCCTGAGAACCCACAACTGCCCTCCCCTCTTGGCCTTTAACCTCCACTACCTCAGCCCTGCCACCATGGCTTTGTCCAGAAGAACATCCGGAAGGTCTCCTGGAAGGACTCCCAGTCTAATTTGCATATTACCCTTTTATTAGTATAGATTGCTTTTGTATAAAAGGCATTACTAAAGTAAAAGAAAAAACCTTCAAAAATGTACACACAAGCCCTGACTGGTTTGGCTCAGTGGATAGAGTGTCGGCCTGCAGACTGAAGGGTCCCAGATGCAATTCTGGTCAAGGGCATGTACCCTGGTTGCTGGCACATCCCAAGTAGGGGGTGTGCAGGAGGCAGCTGATTGATGTTTCTCTCTCATCGATGTTTCTAACTGTCTATTCCTCTCACTTCCTCTCTGTAAAAAATCAATAAAATATATTTTAAAAAAATGCACACACAAATATATATGTAATTTTATAAATATTTCATGCACTAGTAATAATTTTATGTCCAATGTCTATTTAAAAGTCAGCAACTGGAAAATAAAATATATTTTCCCAGAGACCCATATGTTTAGCATAGTTAGGTTTGCAGATCATTTTAAAAACTCACTTTTACTTATAATCCTATCTAATAAAAGACAAAAAGGGTAATTGACTGTACCTTCGCTACGCTTCCCATTGGCTAATCAGCGAGATATGCAAATTAACCACCTACAAAGATGGCGGCCGGCAGCCACGCAGCTGAAGCGAGCAGGAGGCTTGCTTGCTCCAGTCATGGAGGAAGCCAAGGTTCCCTGCCTGCCGCGGCCCGGCTCTGAGCTCCGAAAGCAAAAAAGTTTCAATTATAAAAGCTAAACAAACTCCAGATACCTGCTTTCAGCAGGCCGTGGCCTCAGAGCTGCAGCGAGCAGGAGCCAGTTCTCAGCTCCAGTGACAGCAACAAATTTTCAATTCTAGAAGGTAAATAAATCCCAGAATAAAAAAAAAAGAAAAAAAGGAGAGGCTGGGAGCTTCAGTCACCAGCCAGCCTGAAAATGGCCCTCAGCCCCTCACCCAGACTGGCCAGGCACCCCAGTGGGGACCCCCATCCTGAAGGGGGTGTGGCCAGCCTGAAAACAGCCCTCAGCCTCTCATCCAGGCTGGCAAGGCACCCCAGTGGGGACCCCCACCCTGAAGGGGGTGTGACCAGCTGCAAACAGCCATCAGCCCCTCACCCAGGCTGGCCAGGCACCCAAGCGGGACCCCCACCTGATCGGGGACAGCCTTCAGGGCAAACCAGCCAGCCCCCACCTGTGCACCAGGCCTCTATCCTATATAGTAAAAGGGTAATATCCAAACTAACCCTAACAGCAGAAAGACTGGGAATGACTGGTCACTATGACACACACTGACCACCACTGGGCAGATGCTCAATGCAGGAGCTGCCCTCTGGTGGTCAGTGCGCTCCCACAGGGGGAGCTCTGCTCAGCCACAAGCCAGGCTGATGGCTGCCAGTACAGCGGTGGTGGTGGGAGCCTCTCCTGCCTCCTCAGCAGCGCTAAGGATGTCCTACTGCAGCTTAGGTCTGCTCCCACTGGCAGGTGGACATCCCCCAAGGGCTGCCAGGCTGCCAGAGGGATGTCTGATTGCCAGCTTAGGCCCAATCCCCTGGGAGCAGGCCTAAGCCAGCAGGTGGTCATCCCCCGAGGGTCCCAGACTGCAAGAGGGCACAGGCCGGGCTGAGGGATATCCCCCCACCCCGCCCCCCGCCAAGTACACAAATTTTTGTGCACCGGGCCTCTAGTTTAGCATAATGAAAGTACTAAAAGTCAGATTCTAAATACTGATATGAATGGAACAAATTGTGTAGAAAAAATAATATAATGATATAGATGATTATTTAAAATAATAAATTATCATTACAATTATTATACTTGTTAGTTGTCATTTTATATTGTCTTTGAATTTTATAGGTACAACAAATTAAGATCTATTTTTCCTGAAAAATTCTGATTTTTTTTTCTAAAATTCTATCACCTTCTCATTGTTTTCCTCTCAGGTGCACAAGTATCCAATGCCCTTTTCCTAGGTCATCGGTCTTAAGGGTTTTAGCAGAACCCATGGTGAATAAACTCATATGGGAGACCTTAGCATAGGTTTACAGTTGTGAGTACACAAAACACAGAGTTTATTCTTGTATTATTACTTAACAATTATTGTACTATTTCTCATACAAACAACTGTAAAATTACTTTTGCTTCACCTGTATTTTATACTTCTAGACTTGCTCCTTATCTTTTCAATAACATTTTTCTATTCCTCAAATGTTTCTGCTACTGTGCTCCAAATACATCTAAGAATCAATTTGCAAAATTCTAAAGAAACTTTGGTATATAAATAACACACAAATTTATAGATTACCTCTGGGAAATTGAATCTCTTTATATATGAAATCCTTTAATTCAGGGTGATAATAACACTACATATATTTGAGCCTTCATTTACTAACTTAGTAAAACTTTTAATCTTCTATTTTTAGGTTAGTACTGAATGAAGTTAATTTTTTTTTCTCTTTGTGTATCATACTTTTCTTTGATATTTTGAAAAAAATGTTCTCTTTGACAGGTTCTAAATCTAAATTGTAATTGAGCTATTAATTCTTGATTAGTTTTGTGACTATCTCTTTTACTTCTTATATTATTACTCATATTATTTCCATTGATTCAGATGATTATCTTGGGATTTCCAAGTGCAAAGCATATGATGTAAAACTTGTGCTGTTTTTGTCCCTTTGTAATTGTACCGATAATGCAATGATATTTTATACCCATTAAGTAGAATATTTGTAAGTGTTGAATAGTAGAAGTGACTTCAGAATTTCACAGTTTAAAAATTGTGTTGTCTGTTGTTTTAAGATAGTCTTTTTTATGTGAAATAAATATTTTCTAGTATCTAGTTTTTGAATAGTTTTGAAAAAAAATAAAGATTACATTCTATCACTATCTACAAAGATCCATTACTTTTCTCTTTCAGATTAACTATTCCTAAATAGGTAAAATAAAGCCGCCTTGGTTATGTTATACACATAAAATACTGCTTGATTTGATTTGCTTACAGTGCATAGGAAGGTTTTATAACTTCATGCATAAATGTGATTGATTTATGTGTGATATTTTGTTTAGTTTTTGGCAACAAAATTTTGAAGGTACACTAAATATCTCAAGAAGATTTCTATCTATTCCTATGATCTAGAACAATTTAAATAGCATAAAAAATTATCAGAATGGTAAGATTTTATAAAACTCTACTCAAAAACATGTGCAAGATGTTGACCATAAGATATTGAAATCTAATCAGCATTCAAATTGTCTAAAAACATAATGCTATTTTAAAAAATGTGGGAAATACTTTCAAGATAACTAAGAGTATAATGTAAAAAACTCTAGATCAAAAGCCAGGATATGTATGTTCTTGTACAAGTTCTATCACTATTTATGTGATTTTGGCCAAGTCTCTTTGCTGGTCAGGACTTGAAACATTTATTTGGTAAGTAAGGTAGAAATTGATGGCATCTAAAAATATTTTTTGTTATGTGATTTTCCAAAACATTTAATTTTCAATGTTTTTACTTTATTTTATTATTTGCAGTCCACTTCAAATTTTACTAACCTACATTGTGAAGGCTTGGAAAGATATCCTAGCTTATTGAGGAATGAGTGCGTAGTAGCATAAGACATATGTGGTGTGCTGGATACCACTGACATCTCTCTCAGTACAGATGGTCAAATAAAAATATGTGGTGTTTGCTGAGAGAAGATCAATGTGTCCTTAGGTCTGCCGTGAAAACAAAACAAAACAAAAAAAAAAACACTGAGCTGTTTGTGTCCTTCCAGCTGACCTTTCTTAATCCAGCTCTTATTTTGCTCTTTTATAGTCAAATTTTAATTCAGCATAGTTGGTGGTGAAGAAAAAAAAAAGATGTTTCATGTCTCATTTTATTCTTATACATTTATAACAGTATCTATAAAATGTGAGGTCTTAATTCACATTTTTTCCATCACTTACTTCATCTCCACAGATGTATGCACAATTGTTCTTTTAGGACTCTGCTCAGCCCACAGATGTCTCTGCAGCTGCTCTCTATTCCAAAGGGGATTTTTTTTTCCTTAGAAGCAGTCATGTAAAGTTTTCTGTTGTTTTATTTTGTATGTTTGTTTTATTTTTATTGAAAGCACTGTAAAGATTTTTTCTTCTGTCGGGGAGAAAAATCTTACCAGAAAGATGGCCTTGAGAATTTCATCAAGAAGGTTCTGAAAATAAAGAGCTATCTGTATTTCTGCTCATTCTTTGAATCCTGCTAAATGTTTTGCATACGGGAGGCCCAAGAACTATAATCACCCAAGAGTTGAATCTCCAGCTCCTGTTCCTATGACTGAATTGATATGCTGAGACAAGGTAAAAATTGCCACAATTAATTCAGGGAAGAAAGAAAAAAATCAATCAAATGCCTAATTTAGGCAAAATTGTCAATTTGAGAACAGCTTGAGGCTTAGGGAGAGGAAATGATTCAAATTGCTGCCTATATTTTCTGCATCCACTAGGCTTATGAACTTTATATTTTCTTTTTGTAGTAGAGATGACCACATAATTCAACAGAGTGAACCTGATATCACAGCAATTATGCTTTTAACTCTCTTACTCTACAAACCTCTAAATATTTATATTTGTAGAAGGAAAAAAATTCCTTCAAACATTACCCATATATTTAGCATCACTGAATATTTAAATAATTAGAGGGCTCACACTGACCCAGGACCCTAATATGACTTACAGGAAAACATAGAACTGGTCTGATGCTCTGAAAGAAGTTGATGCCCAATATCCTGACAAACAGGTTATCAGCACCACATTCATTGCCCCTATTGTCTTAAGCTCATCAGAGGTTAAAATTGCTAAAGGTCTCTGATTTTAGATCCTTAAAAGAATAAGGATTTATTGTTACCTCTTTTTTAATGTTTGTGTATGTTTTTGGGGAGGTTGTGTTTGTTTTGTTTTGAGGAGAGATGGAGAAAACACTGGGTAGAACAATTGCTAACACAAAGAAATAGTTTACTTCTTTATGGGAATCAATGCAATGTTAAAGGTCTTTATAATTCAAAATCATGGGTAAAAGGCATTTACAAGATCTAAACAAAAACTTATATAGCAATATTTTTTAAAGTGGTGATGAAAGTAGAAAAACACAGCCCTGCAAATTACAGCTCCACAGATAAGATCTTATGCTTCAATGTCGAAAGGTAGTTTTTATATTTAATGGCAAGAAGAACTATTAAAATATTTAGGATAATTTAGAGATATGCTTTCATTATTATACATAATAAATAATAGGTACCTATTTCTATATATGCAGAAATTCTCAATCTTGACCATGCTGGTATCAGTTACACATGTATATTGCTAAGAGACCATGTAAAAGACTTATCAGTGGTTCATGCCTGAACTAGTGTTCAAACTACACATTTGTTGGCAGAATTGGATCTTGTGCAATAGCATAACTTTGGATGTTTGGGCTAAGCTGGTATTAATCTTTCATAAGATTGTTATTGAAGCAGTTTTATTAGGAAGCATTTTACCAGAAATACACCATTTGCTGAAAACCATTTGTTGATTTAAAGTATAAGGGCTTAGTTCTCAAAGAGGAAATTTTGATGTGCATAAAGTTACACATTCAATTGCATTTTCTCTGCAATTACCTAGTCATGCTATAGACTGTCAACCACAGAACTCATTGCCTATTTTTTCAAAGATTTGTTTGCTTGCAAAGATTTAGTTTAGTGAAATTTTTCTTTCTTCCTTCTTTTTTTGACAAACAAAAGAAATTTGTGAGTGTACTTCCTTGCATCAGATTTTATAAAATGTTAGACCTACAAAGATCCTCCTTTCACTTTACTCCTGAGAAGGGTACTCATTTCCATCAAATATTCTTCTCTTTAATTGAACAATCAACTTTGTAAAATGCTTTGGGAAATGACTTGGAATAATAAATCATCAACTGGTAGTCTATACAAATTAAATAGATTACATTTATAACATTATTAATATATAATATATAATTTCTAGATGCACTTAGTACAAATATATTAAAAATACTACTGTTCAAAGTATGAAAAAAGTTATAATAGCAATCACAACTTTTATCCAATATTACCTTTTCACATTAAAATATGAAGAAAGTGAGGTAACATATGTGCTGATTCTGTGAAGATACAATTTTTTAAAGATATTATGTTGCCTTTGTTTTTACTATAGGTTCATTAGATGTTGCAGACATTTGAGCATTTCCATGTCATCCTTTTTTTGTTTGTTTGTTTGCTAATGACAAATGCCTCCTCTACCACCACAACAACACAAATGAGTAACTTGGATACCAGATCTTTTTAATGAAGCTTTCAAAACTTACAAAATATTATTAATCTAACTAGTGATTCAGCCTACTTTTATGCTTATATTATCCACCACAAAAAGCCCCTACAGGTTAAAGTTTAAATGTGGATTACCAGATAAAGCTAGTCCTGCAGAGGTTTCTATGGTGCAAGGAAAAATTGAATTTGCTTTTTACCTCATTTTAGGCTCTGTCATTTTGGTTTTTGCCCTGTTCCCTTGTTCACAGTAAGGATATTAATTTTGCAGTAAAATCTTTAAGCAATTATGCAGATAGCTCAGAAAAAGCAACATACACACACAATAAGAGAAGCTTAACTGAAAAATGGGCCCCAGATATTCATTAAAAACAGATGGCTACATTGCCAATAGCATAACTTGGATGTTTGGGCTAAGCTGGTATTAATCTGCCACAACATGAAGAGAAGATGAAACTGCTGGGGTACAAACTATGGATTGCTTCTAGTTTTTGTTTACAAAGGAATACAATGATGATTTATGGCTGCCTTTTTGGTAAATGTCCAAAACCGAAGTAACATATTAATAGTTCTGGCTATCACTGAATAATGATGCTCATTACAGGACACTAATAGATATGAAGAATCATATAAAAATATTTACTTTTCTAAAATTGCTTTGCAACTACATGAAAGGATCCCATTTAAAATTTTATATTAGGCAATTTTGTTTTAAAAAATCTATTGAAAATGAAAAATCTTTTAATTATTAAAACACAATTTTACATTTATATAATAAAATATTTAAATTTCTTGCATTCTGAGTTATTTGTTAATTGGAAACAGAAATTTTCAATCTAAACAAAATCAGGTAAAGTAAGGCAGAAAAATATTTGACCAATTCTTCCACATAAAAGCATGGATTATAGAATGGACCTCTATGTGACTGAAGCAATTGCAATAATGATAAATCTATGAAATATACAAACTATAGCAAAAATAGGTTTAGAGTTATTCATATAAAGAACAATATAATAATCTATAATAATAAAAGCATAATATGCTAATTAGACTGGATGGCTGAACGACCTTCCGGACAACATTCCAGACAACCTTCCAGATGAAGCCGGGGCTGCGAGGGCTGAGGTGGCTGCGAGGGCTGAGGCCCTTGCACGAATTTCGTGCATCAGGCCTCTAGTTAATAAATAATAATATAAGAATACACTTTGTTTCACATACTCACAACTATAAACCTACTGTTGCCCCATCCTGTGTATTTATGTATTTATAGAATTACCAAGACAAGGTAAAATAGTGAATAATGCCATACCTAAAACTGTACACATGTCTATATTTTTGCATATATATGTAAAATGAGGCAGAAGAGTTACAATGAGTTTCAACCAACCTTTGTTCTGTAGGAGAAATTCTACCAACTAGAGAAACACTTTCACATCAGAATTGATGCGATGTGGACTGAGTGACAGCCATACCATCATGGGAACAGGCATATTTATTGTTGGTCAAAGGACTAGTGGGAGCATCTCAATGATATTCTACTACTTCATCTATGTATGTTTGAAAATGGTCTTTGTTACCACTAACGAGTTTGTTCTCCCTATTGGGTATTGGCCATTTTTAATATAAAAAATGCATATTTATTGTAGGAAAATAAATCTAAATAGTGACACTAAAAAAAAGTTCAGATCATCCCTAATCTTATTACTTTGAGATGACTAGCACTACAGTATTTTATATATTTTTTAATATATTTAGATGCATACTAGTATATTGGAAAATTTAGATCTTATTGTGTATTTTAAAATCTGCTTTTATTTTCCTAACTATCCATATAATGACTTAATTTTATATAGGCCATTATTCTACAACCTCATTTTACTAAATCCATAGTATTTTATTATTTGAATAACCTAAAATTTATTTTACCAGCTCCCTATTGATAATAGTTTCAAACAATTTTATTATTAAAAATATTACAAAGTTCATTTAGCATTCATCACCTGTCATTGCCCCTGTTTCATACATAGATAAAAATTTGCTTTGGCAAAGCTATATTCATGGAAGAAGCAAATTCAATTGGCCCTTTTTATTAATTCAATTTTAAGTGCATTTACAGTCTGGATATTATATCCTATTGCTAATGGAAATAACCGCATTGCTTTAATAATCCTGAACTAGCTTTTCAATTTAATCTAATTTCCATCATTCCTGCCCATTTTTCAATCGTGCTCTGTGTTACAACCATGCAGATCACTTGCCATTCCTTCAGCACACCCTCTATTCTTAAATACCAACAAACCTGTGAAGATTTGGTTCTTCCAGATAACCATGGGTCTGCTCCTACATATATACCCTAATGAGTTGCTCTCTATTTTTAACTGAAAAGTGGCTGTTTTTTTTCTTATGTCTATCTTTCTCAATGTATTGTGAGCAACTTTAGGGAAGCTATCTTTTATTAATTTTTACATTTCCAATACTTGTGTAGAATCTGACATTAAGTACGAATTCTGTAAATGTTCATTAAAATAATGACTGAGGACATCTTGACAAGAAGAGAAATAAAAAATAATGCAAAACAGAAGGATGGCTACTTTCTGTAAGTCCTGTCCAGGGCTCAAATTCCTGTGGCCTCAATGTCACTTGCAGTGGTTTTCAACCTTCCTAATGCCGCGACCCTTTAATACAGTTCTTCATGTTGTGATGACCCCCAACCATAAAATTATTTTCGTTGCTACTTCATAACTGTAATTTTGCTACTGTTATGAATGGTAATGTAAATATCTGATATGCAGGATGTATTTTCATTGTTCGTGACCCACAGGTTGAGAACCGCAGCAAGGGATGAGAAGACATAATATACACACAGCTTGGACTGCTTTACTCTTGCTTTTCACTATTGTGAACAGACCAACTTGTATCTGGACTCACCAAAAAAAGGAAATTATTGGGCCCGATTATGTGGGGAATAGGGGAAGGAGGTTATATTTTGAAGCAAAGGGAAGATGAGGCAGAATAGTGATTTAATTGGATTGGACCTTCTCTGTGATGGCTGCCAGCCCTTAACCTTACCAGCACTCTTTGTTGAGCAAGGGGAGAGAAAGTAACTTGATTATCCTTACTCTAAGTGCCAATACAGAAGAATCAAATTCATGTGTTCACACTCATTTGTAACTATTGAATATATAATTTGTGAAACACTATGTTAGCTGCTTGTATTTGTGGCAATGATTAGTGGCTCTGTATACCTTTTTGCTCTACCTGCCTTGTGAGATATTTTTAAAGAGAGACCTAGGAAGTCAGAGAGAGGGAATTTTGGTTCACCCCAAATTAGAACTGGAATGGAACAGGATTCCTCAAAAAGGAATGAGCTTCTCATTAATGGAAAGGGCCAGAAAACAACCCACTGATGTGGGGAAATAATACAGAGAGCTGTCTTCTATTGTTTGCAAAGTTGCATTCCACAATTTCCAAACTCCTTCCAAATCTAGAATCTGTGAACCCATATAACTCTTCATTTGTTTTCCAAAGTATTGGGTGTGATTGATGTAAAGATTTACAGTAATATCATTCATTTTCCCTTGTGCTTTAGTAGGATTGGTGTCATATCTGTCAAAAGCTTTCAACTAATATAATAATCCCATTTATGAATATTTTCATGTGTTTATTATTTTTCTTTCTAATTGAGAAATTAGCCAGACCCCATTATGCTACATTTGAATACACTGTCTAGATTAAATTTGGGAAAAAGGAATTATGTATCTAGGTCTTAAAGAGACAAACTCTTGACTCAATGTTGAAACTTTTTCTTAAATTATTTCCTTATTTCAAGATTATTTTTTTCTGTGTTGGTATCTCTCATGACACATGAGATTAAATAGTCTAGCAATAAAATTCAACTGGCACATGTATCAAAAATAATTTCTGTGGTAATATTTTATTTCAGTGCTACCAATTTTTTTTGAGATTAACATCTTTTGACAGGAAATGAACAGAGCATTAAAACAATATGCAGCTAGACATTATATGAAAATTTAGTATATTTTTCTATGAGGAAATTTTCTTTTGCAGATACTTTAAACTTCTTGGAAAGTAAAAAAGTGTTACATAAGGTTTAAAAAGAATACCTATAAAAAGGCGTGACAAACAAGTAATGGTTGAAACACTATAATTAATTGAAATTGTTTTTATTAACTATTTGTGGGTGTTTCTATGTTCTGAGAATTCAACTTTGAATATGATCAAAATGTCTACATTTAAAGAAGTAATTATTTAACACATTTTGTATGTGGGCCAGATAATTTGCTCTGATGATTAGGGATCTGTGCAAATAAGGAAGAGGCCACTTTTCCAAGTGGAAAGCACATAAATGTATTCCATCCAAGGCCACTAGCAACACTCAAAATTCCACTCAACTATACCAAACACACCCATACATGCTCAGCAACTCACTACTACGTTTTGACAAAACAACCAAAAGTACATTTTGTATTGACAGTAGTAAAAGGTTCAGATTTATGTTAATAAGAGACTCATAAATTTCTACTTTCATATTATTCTTTCATTTATGCAGTTAGTTATTTTACTATTTAATTAATATGTTAGTTGAACCCACCTTGTTGCAAATGAAATTTGATGACACTCGTATGAAGAAATAAGTGGAACTTGAAAGTACTTAGTTTTACATAGCTTGTTTTTCCTCCTGTTTATAAAAAACATGAGGATAAATAATATTGCCAAATGAATGCAAATCAAGGTATTTAGAAAAAAGTGAAAAAGTGTGAAAGTACTATTTAAAGGTTATACTTATTTTCATCACTATAATTATAACTCAGCCTAAAATAATTTTAAAACTATAAAAGAAATACATAAAGGATTGTATAAATACATATATGTATTCACAATAAGATGATTTTATTTGCCCAACCTCACCCCTACCAGAGAAGCTGTCAGTTGAATTCTCTAAGATCCACTGGTCACACTTCACATGACATCACTTCTGCATTCTGGGCACCAAGCATCTGGTGTGGTGGGACAGGAGAAACAGAAAAAACATGACCTTCCTTGTGGCCACAGTGCTTCCCAGGAAGGCAGGCTGTCACAAGCTTCCATGAGACCAACTTGAGAGCTGTTGCTGTCCACAGCCTGTGTGCAGATCCTAACTGAGAATTTAACATCTTCTCCATCCAGCCAGGAGATAAGCTACATACAATGAAAATGCTAACTAAAGAGATGTTGTTGTTTTTTTCAATTTCAATTCTAACAACTTTCAATTCTAACTAAGAGAAGCTGTCTTTAACACTTTTAAAGAGCAGCTGAATCAAATATCCTAGGAAGATACAAATGAAAAATAGTAAAATTATAAAGTGCATGGGGCCCAGAATCCTATAAGTAATGTTGGATTTAGTTAATAAGGTTTTCACAATTTCTAGTTTGAATTCTATTGTTAAAAACCTAAAATGTCTCTGGAGGCCAGGCATCTACCTTAACTATGTGAATCTAGATGATGCACTATAGAGAGCAAGGGCGGACACGGAAGGAGAGCTCAGACCTCATCAAAAGGACCAGGGCCACTCAACCATTACTGTTTCCAGGAAAGCTGGCTCACTCTTCAGTCCTGGTTTTTTAAGAGAACTTAGTAATTTGAATTTTAATGTAAAATCTAAGTTTCAAAGGTTGTGAACCAATTCAATAATAAGAATTTTACAAATCATATAGGACAGCTAATACATGCTCTCAGGTTGCATTCAGATAAAAAATGTGTCCTCCTACTGGAAATTTGAAGAAATGAAGTCTGGGCTTCAAAATATCAGATTTTGTGCCTAATACTGTACCACAGTGATTAGCTGTATAAAATAATTAGACTTAGTTGGAAAATCATCTTTGATTTGGAGCTAGAATATTATGAGGTTTGCCAAGACATACCACAGTGATGTTCCATTGTATTTCATGATGGTGTTTCATTAAAAATGCAGATAGAATAATCAATTGGGTAAAAAAATTTACTTTTATCTTTCCACTCCTTCTGTTACAAGAATGGAATTTGTTAGCTTAAGTGGTCTGGCTACCGATCTGGAAACAAAGCCTTTAGTTTTAATTTATCACAAAAAGCATATGAGGAGCCAAGTTATTATTATTTTTAATAGCTGAGGAAAGAGAAAAGGAACAGAAACTTAATTATAACATGAACAGCCAACATTTATTTGCTGAATATTTAACAGTATGGTCATTTTAAGCAATTGTATGAAATATTTTATTTAATGTCCACAATTACCTTAAGATATAGGTAATATTATTAATTTCATTTTATATTTAGAAAATATAAATCATTGGACCAAAGCCACACAAATGGTAAGTAGAATTTAAAGCAAGGCAGATTAATTCCGGAATTAACTTTTATGCAACAAGTTCTGTTGCTGCTATTGATGTTACTGCTAGTTATACTGAGACCTTCAAAGAGCCAGATGCTCTTTCATCACCCCAATAGCCCTATGCAAAATAAGTTATATTCTTATTTGTAGACAAGAAACTAAGGCTCCTGGAAGGTAAGTAATGTGCCCTTGTTTAAAGAGTGGAAATATGGGGCGTAGTCTCAGGTCAGATGCCCTTGGCCAGGTGTATTTCAACACATCACAGTGTTACCATCATATAAAAGTTTCAAATACATTCTTCTTAAACAAAACCTAAACCACTCCTCTTTCAGTTAAAATCAACACCTTTGGGTTCATATGCAATATTGATACTGATCAATTGAACAAAATATTGCTAATGAATTAAACCTTTTAAAGTTCATAAAAGCTCCTTAAGATTTCTACTTAATTTCAAGATTAATAACCTTTTTCTTTAACCTCAATTATTAGCTTTCATATTCGATACTTTTTATTCATCTCAAAATATGCATCTAAGATTTTTAAACTATGTTTTGCCCTAGTTAATACTTAGATTTCATTTTTTGAATATGAGCGAAGTTTTATGGAAAGGATAATCTTTTGAAGTCAGAATTGAAAGAAAAAGACATTGTACTGCTTTTCTATGATGATGACTTTTAGCTTAATTTTTTATGTTATTCTGATTCTCTAAACTATACTTTTAAAAATAAACATTTTGCTTAGTAATTAATAATATCTAATTACTGCTTAGAATGTGAAAACATAACAAAAATTATAATTAATGCATGTAATTTCTCTTTTATAGTTTGATATATAATTTTGAAGAAGAATTTCACCTTTATCTAGGTTATGTATAGTCAAATCACATAAATTAGAATAGTTTAAAGTATCTAGTAAATAAAGTTTATCTATATATTTATACAAAATACTATAAGTGTCAGTTAATATTAGAGAACATTTAAAATGCAATAGCAATATCTTTCTACTTTATGAATTGGTTTCCACTCAATTGCAGCAGATTTACTTTTAAGTACAGCTACAAGTTCTCAATCAATTTTTACGGTTTAAATATGTTGTACTTTGACTATAGATATCTACACATATATGCCTGGAGAGATTCACAGTTAAAATTGCACTAGCAGCAACCTGCAGTTTTTCATACCAAAAGCCAATGATACAGAGCTGTGGGAAAGTTTGATAAAACAAACTCTAAGACTCACAACTTAAAAGCTTAGATTTTCCTTCTCCCACCCCATAATGTTGACCTTGGTCTTGTCTGTTCCTTTCTAATTGTTTGAACTGCATTCTCCTTCATGGATGATGGTTTCTTATTAAATTATTTATTGATGTGGCTGACACTAGTTGAATAGATTCATTAAATTTCAAAAGTTGTTGGAGTCTAGTTCACTGGCAAAAAAATCCTATTTAAACTTTTTAAAGGACAAAAAGCATCATCTTTGTTTTTTACCTCTTTTAAAGTATTTAATAAAGCATGAAAAGATATTACATCAATCCTACTAAAACACAAGGGAAAATGAATGATGTTACTGTAAATCTTTACATCAATCACATCCAATACTTTAGAAAACAATATAGTTTTGTTTGCATTTCAGAAGTGACAAACAACTCTTGTGACTGGCTTAACATAGTCACTTTCTATTAGTCAAGACCAGAAGCTAGTCAGAATTAAAATGTGGCTCTGCGTTGCTAGGCAGCAGAGTTGTCTTGACATGGTGGTTAGTTTCCTTTTCACTGAATGACAACAGTGAAATGAAAGAAGTTTTGAAAAACTTGATAATGGTTTTCAAAGGAGGAGGATAATTGGTAGAGCTCACTTGTGCAGCACTGTGGGGAAACTTTCAGGCGGCCATGAGAGGGACTGTCACTAAAAATTTAAACTCTTGTACACAAACTTGACCTAGAATCTTCTCCAGGCTTCAGCGGTTCATTTCAGAACGCCTCTCTGAGTCCAAGGGGTGTTGGATGAAAGCATTAAGACAGATGGGTAAAGCCCAAAGGAAGAAAAGAATCAATAGTTGTGATTTAATCCATTGGTGAAAGGGAGGAATTAAGCAAAATCGTAAAAATGAGAAATGTGTAAAAAAACTTTAGTTAACACCTTTAACACAAATGTTTTCATTGCAGTTAGTTGCAATTGAGCAGACACTCAAATCAAATGTAGAAAATAAAGGTAAAAAACGTTGATTTCCTGCGCAAGGGGTAAAATAAAAGCCCCGATTTTATTATTTTTAGTATTCTCCAGTTCCATTCAGAAAAATATCGTTGACATAACTCCCAAAACATCTGATAATAATTACAATTTAAGCTTTTGTTGTCTGTAGTAATAATCAAATATAGCATATATTTAACAAAATGCAAACAAAACAAAAAAAAACACCAAGCAAACAAAGAGCACACACAGAAAATACATTGCTCACTATTGCATCTGAAACTACCTAATGCAATAGCATTTTGTTTAGCCACCTTTGCTATTAATTTACCCAGAATTTAAAAAACTGAGCAAAATGGACTCATGTTGAAAGAAAGGACCAATTAGTGTTGGATTAACATTCATGGTTATTTACAGTTGTTTTTGTACTTGTTCTTGTGCTCTGACTTCCTAAAATTTCACAACCCAAAGATTTAGAAAAATGGGGTTGTTTAGACGCAAAGTGCAATGAAGTGGCTGTGACCATTGTGTAGACACCACCTCTCTCATTATACCCTCTCAATCAACACTCAGTACACAGGAAACCGCAATAAAGCCCATCTGCCACGGTTAATCTGCAGGCAGACCCACACCTATGTCTATGCCCCTTACTCTATAGCCTTATTATTCTCAGATCCAAAGCTTCATAAGAGATCAGCCAAAGTCCATTAAAGTAAATAATAGCTAGAAATGACAGGCTTAGCAAAGATTGGGAGGAAGTTGAAGACCAATCTGAGCTCTGAGCTCTGATTAATAGAGAAAAGCATTAGGAGAAAAGGGGAGAAAAATGACCTCAGCCTGCTCCAAAGAATTCCTGAACCTTCGTTGTTAGGGCAAGTGCTACCATCTGAGACATTAGTGATCCTTGAATTTCCTTCACTTTGATGCAGCTCAAATGGGAAAATTTTGAAGGTTCAGCAAGGCCCCAGACCTCAGCTGGAAAGCTGTCTGGAGTCAACCCTGTCAAAATTCTCTTGTGTAAGAGAAAGCCTTTATTAGCTAGATTGCAACAACAACAATAACAACACTCACAAACGCCCTACACATAAGGAGGGGCCTCTGCTAGAGATTGCAGACGCCTTTATTATTTCCTTTCACATAGTCATTTTTAAAGTCTCCAAACAGATATAATAAAAATGAAAATTAATGCCTATTAAGTACTAGGTGAATTTAGTCTGCTGGTAGGAAAGTGTGTGTGTGTGTGTGTGTGTGTGTGTGTGTGTGTGTAGGAGGCAATATTTAAATATTTATCCAGTTTCATCTTGAAATATAATATTTATTTTTATTGTACAACATAAAAAATCCTTCATGAGCAGTTCAAAGTTTATTTAATCAAGACAGAATAATAAAATGCTTCAGTTATTTCAACTGTGCATTTTATATAAATTTACCAGAAAAAATCCCAAATTATTTGCAAAAAGAGTTTTCTCTTCATCAATTTAAAAATTATTTTCATATCCTCTGTTTGACAAATTTCCTAATGATAGGAGCCCAGGCTGTGTTATCCCCTACATCCGTGTCTTTTGTCTTCAAATGAAACATTTTTGAATTTTGGAACAGCTCTTAATAGTCCTTTGAAGAGATATATACCTGGTAGACCTATTTGTGATGAGAAAAAACTCATTTCAAGTCAGTTCTATTCTGAAAAAATGTATTTTCTTGTAAAAAAAAAATACCACATTTTTATGAAATGTAGATTAAAATTAGAGTAGTAGAGAAAGCTCAAAACTGTGAAATTCTTTAAAGTTAGAATTGAAAAATAACAGAGACCCTGCTTTCAAAAATCCCAGTCTGAAGGGAATAAAGCATTTGGTGGAAGCAGACAGGTATTGGGAAAGCCCTAGTGATTTCTCAGGAAGACACTAAAGGTCCAGATGAGGACTTGATGTCAAGAAAGCTCACCTTTGAATGTATTCCTCATTCAAGTTTATGTTGTAGCATGCAATTTTCATAAATAAAATAAAGAGGCAATGTGAAGAACCATGGTTAGAATGATGGTTCTTCAAGGATATTGCTGATGACTTGGCTAATGCACAGTTGATGTGAAAATGGTACAATTTTCATATTTTAATCTTAAGTGGAACAAGAAATGACAATTATGAAAAGACAAAATAGATACCACCAACAGCTGTAATTGCTATCTAGGCTGCTCAAAGATGGGCAAGAGACACAGTAAATCAATATTAAGTTCTTCACAAACACAGGTATCACAAGAAGGACATCATATAACATCATTATAAGCAAATTCTATTACAGTTTGGACAGTTGTAAAGAATACAGCATGAACACTTGGAATGTGAGGCTTAGTTGTACTCTGCAGCTTCAGCTGGTATCTTAAAGGGAAAAATCCCTTGGAATCATGGCTGTGTATTTAGTTAAGTATGCAAACTGTGCAGGCTTCAGTAAATGAATTTGATCTTCCTTTTTAGAATTTAAAATGTTAAGATTATCAAGAGTTAAATTCTCTGCCATAAGTAATTATAATAAGTTGAAATTCAGTTGTTTTAACACTCTGGGATCTGGGTAAATGCTTTGGTATATAATACTACATCCTAAGATATATTATGTGGTGTTAAAGAATTAAACTGGTGGGTTAAGAATTCAGCTAAACTTAAGAAAATGATTAAAAGGTAAAGGCATTGTATAAATGTAATTAAAAGTGAAAACTGAAACTGCTCAATGCAAGCCTTAGCAATGAAAATGAAATTTTAAAAAGCCAATAGAAAAGGAAACAAACATACAAACATTTGAGGAAAAGATATAAAAAGTAACAAATATGTACAAAGAGTTTAATAATAAAATCAGAAGAAAATACTTGCTTTTAGGATTATAGTTTTTCAGTCTAATACTTTAAATGCTTGTGAAAAAGCAGGTCTGATTTTATACATGTTCCTGGAGATATTTGTTTCCTTTATGGACAATGAAACAACAATCAGCACAACATTTTCTTTATGAATTCTTATTGCTCTTGTGCACTTGTTTATACATTATTTTATGTACTTATAAAAATTGGAGAAGCATATTACATTTCAGTTGAGCATTTAATATTTGTAAGTGAAATAAAATATTTAAGATCTATTTATTCCTTTATTTTATTACACGTTCCCATACTGAGCATTGTTTGAAATCCCAGAATCTTTCACAGCTATACAGACATGCAATAGAAAAGAAATACTTCTCACCGTAATTTTCTAGTTGATATAGAAATGCTTTAAATGTGGAACTAAATATGAATGATTTGAGAGTGATTTGAAACCTAAAAATAAATAGTTTATTGATCAAAAATGGTCAGAATCAAATACCTTTGGTGTGTGTGTGACAATGAAAACAACAACAAAAATAAATAAAACATCCATGGTTTACTATGTAGTTTTGCATTTTTACCAAATTTTATCTCTCTTGAACATTTCCTTCATGTTATCATTAAATGAAAGACATCCTTAAATTACTTTATTATTTGTACAAATAAAAAATTAAGTGTCCATATAATATAGTTTACATTCCTGTGGAATATGCTTATAAGTAATTATATGCATGCCATTATGTATATTATAGCATAAACTGACCCACAAACATTATCTGAGATAACATGCATAAAGAAGCACCTGGATTTTATGGCCTTAAAAAGGCAATTGAAATTTTAATTTTATTAATGGAAAATAAAACTTTTCATAATAAATTCACTGTGTCAATACATAATATTATTATTCCAAATGCTCTTCATGAATTCATATACTGTAATTGATGTGTTATGAATTTAAATATGAGAAAATGTATTGTTGCCATTAACACTTAAAACGACTATTTTGTGTCCTTGATATCAGAGCAGAATATATAAAATGAAAACTACTTTTCTATCCTTTTACTAAAGACTCAGAATAGGCTATTACTTGCCTTCTACAAAAATAATAATCTTAAAAAAATAAATATATTGCTGAAAAGTTAAGGCTTGTACACTAACCACAAGGTGTCTCCAATCTTCAAATTTTCTAGATTCCCTCCCTTATCACATCTCCATATTTCAAGAGAGTAAACCTACATGATCACATTGAAATATTGGAAACTTTAAAAACACTTGTTCAGATATAAATTAAAAGTGTATATTTTAGAAGAAGCATTATTAAACTTAAATATATACATATGTAATATATATACTGTTATATACAAGTCATAGTTATATATTAAATAATTATGTAGATTACATTATGCTTATAATATAGTACATACTAAATAAGCATTTACCAGTTATTTTATGAGTTTATGTTTGGAACCTGGCCTCTTAAAAACAGTGACAAAATAAAAAATAAAACCTTTTAATATCAAAGCTCAGTTTAGTTTATTTATCCATGACTAAGATTTAATTTTTAAATAATTGTATCAGCCACTACAACAAGCTACTCCAAGGGAAAAATTTTTCAGAGTGGACTATACACACTGCAAATATCCACCAATGTAACAAACTCCTGGTTTTTACAAACCAAAGCTATTGGTGAAAAGTAATTACTAAAGCTCATCTCATTATGAAGTATGAATATGTAGCTAAGAATCAATCTCATTTTAGAAATCCCCATTACAGGAAGTTTTTTCTAATTTAGGTCAGTGGTTTGCTTATTTCTCTCTGAGACAAGTGTGTGTGTGTGTGTGTGTGTGTGTGTGTGTGTGTGTGTGTGTGTGCGCGTGTTTAATGGGATGCTGTTTATCCCCCTGTATCTTACCACTCTGTCTCTGGATAACAATCACAGGACCCAGATGCTAAGGGTAAGTGACATTTTCCCACAAGCGGCTTCTGGCTCCTTGGCAGACGTAGTAGGCAGTTGTGTTGGCAGCCTCTGCCCTGCCGCTGGCTCTCTTGTGTGGCTTTGCTGTTGGAGGGATGCCTGGCCTGCCCTGTCCTTCTGGATACCATTTCCCTCTGACAGCCCTTGGGTTTTGTGAAGCTTTACTCTGTGCAAATCCCTTGTGCAATCCCTGGATGAACTCTCTAAAGGCAAAATAGGCCTTTCATTATGGTTGTGTGTAATGATCTGAATTGCTGGTTCAGGTACTCAGGAGCACCCAAACCCCAAACCAAACTTTTCCAATCTTTGTGGCTAATTTGTTTTCATTTCTGTTCTTGTATTCACCATAAGCACATTGTATCCTAATTTAATTGCCAGTGTGTTGGCCACATAATTTTGCATAAATATTATGCTTTGTGATTTTCATGTTGTAATTTATGTGATTTTTAAAGGTCCTTTGTTTCCTCATATTCATTATCATAAATAATTATCAAATATTTTTATCAGATTATGAATAACAACCTAATGAAATATCTCTTGCAAGCAATAAAAGAAGGAATTTTGCAATTTTACCAAATGCAATTGGCTGATGAATTATTTAATGAAATAAAGAGCATGCTTTGGATATTGATACTGAAGTAATACTTCATTCCCTGCATGCTTGTAATCTGGATGACATTTTGAAGCATATGCTCAAGTTGTACAAACAAAGGCACACAACAGAGCCAAAGATGGTTTCAAAGACACCAATATAACTGTCTACCACATAATTTGTGAGACATCTCACATGTTTCCTCACAGTGATGTCACAAAAGTAGTCATAAATGTGTATCATGGATTAAATGATTTGTTAGTTTACCATATGCCTGACCACTATCCCCAAGCTAAACAATATTTGGGGGACCAATAGACATTTTTTCTTTATAATCTGAAATATCAATAAAGATCGTGAGTTTTCTAAAAGAAATAAGCACATTTTGCATTGAAATACCTATTCCAGTTAAACCCGGTTGAAATTGATTACTTCCTATTCTGCCATTTTTATTTCATGTGACTGAAAAATCCAGAATTATTGATACTATGTTTTATAGTTTAAAAAGTAATTTGCTACTCATTCAAAACAAAAATGAAGAAATACTATATAGGTATTATAGGGACCTTCAGATATTAATCTAAAACAATTTCTCATGAAATTTTTCATGTGTTATGTGAAGAAGTAGAATTTATCTGAGGTGCTGTGTGATAATATAAATTAATAAAAATACAATTTAGTAAAAGGATCACTGGAGCCACACAGAGAAATAAAGATCATTATCTTTCCTCAGTGTCTGTGGATCTGCATTGGTAAGTCTTGTTTCTAATATTGGGTCCTGTCTTGATGCACAGAGTGCATTCTTGTCCAGAGTCTTGCAAACCGGAAGAGAACTAACTCAGTGGAGAAATTATCACATTTCAACATGATTCCAATATTTCCCTCTATTTGATAAATCCATGTTTGGGAGAGCATTTCTAGTCATAATAGCATAAAACCTCAAAGGTTGTTGACAATTGGGTTACTATGAAGTATATACTTGTCTTTTGGTTCATGGGTATACTTTGCTCTTTCTGAAATATAAAACATTTAATAAGCATTTAATGAATCTTCAGAGAGTCTATTGAAAAATTTTGGCTTCTTATTTTCTATGCTATGTAAGAACCCAAAAGTTTGTAATTACATATCTAAATACTACTTGGTATTAATTGAAACCACGTTTTTCTGCTAGTAACATTTTTGTTTCATAATTATTTACATTATACTGTTTTATTTTTTCCTTGCACCTGATACATTGTTGGGAATGTATAGTTTTATGTTTGAAAGACCTAAAAACATAATTTTAAATAAGGAACATGTATACCAATAGAGTCCCTGGTAGTGTTCTCCAAAACAATAAACAGAAAGAAAACTGAAACTATTTTTGGTTCTCTTTTTACCAGTAGGTGTCACTGTTGGGATGATATGGTAGTGATCCCAAGCCATATAACCATTTACTTGAAAGATCATACATTACCTATATAATCCAGAAAGTAATTTACTGAGTCATACTAACCAAACTGCCTTATGAAAATTGTTTGACTAAAATTTTACCTTAAATTAACATGAAACCATTTGAAATATGAAATCACCCTACTGAAAATATACCAAGAATCCTAGAGTACCAGTAAAAGATATCAGTCACTGCAACAAAAAATAACTCAGGCAATATTTGAAGGACACTTTGAGTTGTATGCTGATATGATTGGATTTTAAATAATATTGAATATAAAAATATAAATATTGAATAAAAAGAACAGAATTTGGATTTCATCTTTTGAAAACTTTCAAAGTTAAATGACACTTGTGGAGTCAGGTCATTTTTTTCACAGTGCCAAAAATACCTAGTTTTCTTATACAGAAGCAGATCATATGCATCCTTATCCCAGGAAATACTAAAATAATTTTAAACTTCTGGTTAAAAAAAATGTTTCATTTCCCCACAAAAGTTACTACAAAGAGCAGTGAGGTTACTCTTGGCCTAATTTGATTAAAAAAAACAAAACAAAAAACAACAACAACAACAAAAAACATGCTGCAATGATATCTTCATGTTAAATCACACTTGAGGACAATTTGGTTCATATTTCTTTACTATAAGTAGGAAATCTTGGCAGTACAATTTTGTTTTGCAACTAATCAAAAATACTTCTTGAATGTTTTAGTTTTACCTGAAGATTTTATTTCAATTTTTTGCTAGTTAAGATAAATATTTGTGTATGTGTGTGAATAGTGTACACCATCTAGCCCTCACCCCACACACACAATGTTAAGAAATAATTTCCTATTAGAATGGTTTAAATCTTAAACTTACATGAGTATTATGTACAGATTTCTTTTAAGAGATTACCCGTTATTTCATTGTTGAATAATCTTAAAATATCTCAGCATGTTCAAATTCAAGCAGCTCATTCATCAGAGCTTTATGGTCATTTTATTAACTGAAAAACAACCAGTTAGACATGACAACTTTAAAAGTGGCAATGCCATTATTCAATGTTTTGTACAGTTTGTTCATTGGTGATCCATCTTGTGAGCAACTTTTTTCAATAAAAGCTGAAACTCATTCTCTTGCTTTCTTTTTCAGAACAGTTTGGCATGGACAACTGCACAGAGAGAGATTCACCAGCAGAGGCCTCTCTAGATTTGCCTTCTGATTTTAAGAACGCAGAATCAGCTGCAGTTAATACAGCTACTTGAAAAGAATCTCATTGCATAGGGGAAAAGATCACTCTTTAATGCCCTTTTAAGTTCCATGATGTTGATTAATGTTGCCCTTTACATTAATGATGTTTCAAGTAAAAGAAAACAAATTTAAAATGCATCAATTCTATTGAGGATGCATTAATTAGACAGAGACTTTACCATATGCTGTGGCTGGAGGGTTTGCTGGCCTTTCTCTTGTAGTTACCTGTGTAAAATCCACCCTATCCTCTACATGAATGCCCAAGCTGAATAGCCATTTGAATGCAGGCTTTAGTTTGATTCGCCATACAAGGGGACTGTGTCACTGTGTTTTCTTTCTAGGAGTCACTAAGTGATTTCTATATCAGTTGTCATGGTGATATAGCAAAGCAGGGGAAAATGGGGGCAACTTCAGGCTTTCTCCTCACCCTCTGCACTAAGATGTTGTTAGCAAGCCTAATAAAACGTTGAGCTTTCTCTAGGCCTTCTTTTTGTTCTCTGATTGTCAATAAAACTCATTTTAAGGGTAACAAGGACATCTAAATGTCATCTGTCACAGTGTTAGAGAGATTAAGTTTGTTTAGGGACTTGTGCTGGACAAAAGCCACTATTTGTCCTGCAGATACAAAGCAGTGTTGGCTATCACCACTCTTGATTTAGAAGGAGGCCCAGAGACCATCGAGGAAATATCATCTCAGTTGCAGGTGACAAAGAGGGCTTCTTGACATTACAGCATTAAAAGAACAAAAAATTAATTATGGTTTTGAATGAATCTGCAGTTTTGTTGCCCACACCCCTTTGTAGATACCCCAAGCCTAAGGTCTCCTCTTAGACCAAGGTGCGAAAATAGCTCTTGAAGGCCACAGGCCTATATAAAAACATGACACACACACACACACACACACACACACACCTGATCATCCTTGAATAAATGATAAAAGAGGGAAGAAAGGTTTTGCAAGGAAAGTCCAACAATAATATGTGCTGTATTAATTCAGCATTTGCTCAATAATGAGGCTAAATGGAACATACAGATTAATGAAGACATTGTTGTTATTAAAATCAAATCCTGTGGTTCATATGCTTTTCTTAATAATGAACATTGTGGCTATTGGAGAGGAAAAATGGGATTTTCCCCCCATTAATTTGGCACACATCCCAGATCTCATTCAACCAGAACCTATCCTCTGCAAAACGCAGCCCTTGGCCTTTATGTGCTTCAGTCTTTCTATTTTTTTCTGTGTAAATTTGAAGGAAACAATATTTTCTCTTTACGAAAGATTTGAAATTATTACCTGAAGCCAAGGTAATACTTAAATAATTTTACAACTAGTATGTATATTCCAACATAGAGGATGATTGGAAAATACATAAAATTATATGCTTATAATAGGGTGTTCACATCACATCTGTCTGCACTATGGAAACTGGTTCAGCATTTTGGGGCTTTTAGGGTCTGGTCACATCAATGCATCTCAAATACTATCTTATAGGAAATATTTATGGTAGAGATGGCCATTATGTTAAAGTATAGATAAACTGTTATAAATGTTGGGCAATGGTAGATTCTTTATTTGCAATTTATTAGAAGCTGACAATTTGGATATTCATGGAATATGAGTGAAAGCAGAGTCCTATGACTCATTTTCTAATATCCCTGTGGAAACCTCCACATGTGACACAAGTATATTTGCACAAGCACAACACTTGGACCAGAGCTTACATATGAAAGGACAATGATAAACCCCTCTTGATCAGGGTTCTAGGGTGGAATATCTACATATTCTGTAACTCATGCTTTCTTCAATAAATTTGAAAATTAGACTTTAATCATATTGAAAAGAGGTCTGGGTGTACAGCCATAGATGTTGTAAAATTTCAGCTACCGGACATATTCTATTTTAGTTGTATATTTGGCAGTTTATTATGAAAAAAAACTTATAAAGGCCAACATCAGGAATTAGAATTGTCAAAAAACAAAATCAAACACCTCGTGGAAGCTGCACAGTCACAGATCTGCAGGCACGCCTGTAATATTAAACATATGTAACTACTGAAAGGAGTTAAAATTCCTGGAACAAATGACCACCAAGTTCAGTATGATTATTTTTTAAAGATAGAAAGATTTATTCTACACAAACTAATGAAAGCAAATACAACTTGAGATGTTGTTAAATCAATATTATGGGCCTAGATGACTTTTGTTTCGTATCTTAATAGCTTGGTCACTTGTTATTCATTCAGCCTCACACCAGACACCAGTGTTATGAAGGACAATATTCTTGGGGCATTTTGAGTTCAATTTGTGTTTCTCTACTTATGCAGAACATGTGTTGGCATCAGGGATGGTTACAACAGGGGGATCATAATGTAGCATAAAGTTTTAGCATGTTGTTCAGAGATAATTTTCTGTTCCTCAAAACACAATCCTTGGGACAGGTAAAGTACAGTTCTGATGCACTCTTGAAAGTACTGAAAATATGCTTCCTTCCTAGTTTTTAGTCTCTTATTTTTAATATTATTATCGATAAAAAGTTATCTGGAAGAATAAAAATCAAATCCTTAAAAGTATATTTAGCTTCAAAATAGGCTAACAAAAAGGACTGTTTGTCATTTATACTTAAAGTCATGAACAAGGTGACTGAGAAAATAGATTGGAGAAGTCCAGTGACCCCCGATACACACACACACACACACACACACACACACACACAATTACATGTGTAAAGTCTTATTATTTTGTTCCCAACAGGACTTCTATGTTACCGTAGTTGTTTTACAGCTTCACAGATTCAGAGTAACTCTGATGACAAAAGTAAAAAGAAATGTATGCTGCAGGGTATTATTATTGTCTAAATTTCTTGGGGTGAACATCCTCTAAGTGCCTTTAAGTAGGTATTCTAGGTATTCAATTTGGATACATTGTTTAATTCCTCAGGCCCCAGTTCCTTCTTCAGGGAAATATAGGGATGAATTAGATAACCTCTAAGGTCTCACCTTGTTCTAAAATGCTGTTAATAAATTCAAAAGAAGATTTTCAGTTTTTAAAAATATATAATATTTTAAAAGCAACTATTTTTATAATAAAAGGCTTGACAAGAATTTTACAGTAAGATTGATTTTTAATAAAATATACAGGTGGTTTTTTTAAGATATACTGTACAAAATTCTACAATGGTATTTTCTAAGTACTACATTTCGTTTTTGACAAACGAATGGCAAAAAGTTCATTAAATTGGAAATAAGTTAATGTATCAAGGCTTTTTAACTACTCCTTTGCATTCAGAAAATGGTAAAACAAGAAATGAAAATGCATAAATGAATGTTTTATAACAAAAGACTATGTCTTTGATAAATAATACACCTATTTGATATGTCATTGCCACTTGAACCAAATGCAGCAGTTGAGAATATTTCCTTCCCCCTCTCTCTCATCTTGCTTCCAACTTTTCAAATCATGTTTTGTATTCTTGTCTAGAGCAATCATATAACATCTAAATTTATCATAAAATAGCTGACTCTGGTGGAAAAGTCCTACACCGTAACATTTCATTTCTACCTTACAGAGTCCAACATTTCTTTATCAAGTATGGTCATCATAAAGCATATATGCAAATGATAACATGAATAAGTAAACCTAGCCCTGCCTTCTCACGAATGTTTTCAACCAGATAAAGTATTCTATGTATATTAAATAGCTTAATAAAATAAGTGAACTAATGACATTTTACATAATTCTATTTCTTCTGCCTATATATTCTACTGACTGTGGTTTCAACAAATTTTTATTCCAAGTTGTGGATATACAATGATGTGCTATTTGTCCAAATTCTATTTTATTCAGCTACTAATTAAAATAGAAATACATGTACTATTAGAACCATTTTGGTAAAAGTTAATAATTTATATTTTATTATTAATAATAACTACACTGTATGGGAGAAAAAATAATAAATAATATATTGTTTAAGAAAGTGTAAAGAGAATCAGTCTGATAGTGTATCCTTGTTATATTTTCTAATTAGTTACTGGTAGTATTGATCAATGCATTAAAAATCTTGAAAAAAAATGTATTTTATAAAGAAATCAAAATCCCTAGTAAGCTATGCTTATTTTTAAAAATTAAATTATTTTATTTTTTATATTTTAAAATATACCAGTAATTTAATATCATCAAATATTTTAAATCAATGTAAGAAAAAATAAATTGATATTACAGTTAAAATAAAACATTTTCTTTGAATCTGCATCACAGCCTACTATTTTCAATAATATTGAAGTCTTCAATTTATCAAAAAGTACTTTGGGCTTGTACATTGAAAGATACATAAACAATAAATCTAGTGAGAGAATGATATACACTCAGAGTGAGTGAAACATAATATTGTCAATTTAAAAAAATGTTTTCAGGAAAAAAAATTTAAAAACAAAATCATAACTTTGAAAATGTTACTAACGTCAAATTTCCAAAGAAATATTTCTATTTATGAATGTATTATTTGTGACAGTTTTAGATTTAATAATATTCTAAACTAAAATGAGCAAGTAAACCAAAAACTTTGAATGATTAAAAGCAATCAGAATTTTAGTTCTACATGAAAGCCATTTTCTTAACCTGCTCTAAGTTAAAATGATTCTCTTTATCATTCATTTGCATTTGCACTATTTGAAAAACAAATAAAACAGGTTAGTATAAAAGCCTCGGAACAAGTGTACTTTTTCCATTCTCATTGTAGCATCTGAACAATAGATTTTGGAATCTGAAAATTTTAAAAATGTATTTTATTTAGCTATCTTTTCTTTTCAAGTATCAATATCATTTATTTTTGTAACAAAATTGCATTAGCTAAGTTTCTAAATGTTTTGAGGCTTTTTATATTTTCCAGATACCATTTTTTAGTAAAGTTTTGTTTTAAGTGAAATATTCAGAGAGACTTCACAGTTCTTTTGTAAAGATTTATTTTCTATCAGTTCTGGAGGAAAAAGCACACAACATAGATTTTAAAAAATGATTTTCTGACAATAATAAAATGAAACTTTGAAAGGTGGAAAAATCAGAACTCAATTACTTGAATTTCAACTGTAAAGATGACATGATATTAACGATCAAAAGAGATTTTCTATAAGTAAATTATATTTCCTATTAGGTAATGATTCTGTTGCTTTCAAGCACTGGCTATCATTAAGTCAAAAATCATTAATTCAGACCTTATAATACTCTTAAATGTCAGTTTTTCTACCACTGTAATTCCATATAAATAGTGAATAATAAATCTGAGGAATGTGGTAACAAAACAAGAGTAAATATATATTTTCAGAAAATATTTGAATATGTCTCATTTGTAAATGAGTTTGTATGCAATTTATAACAGAAGGTGTTATTCCAAAGTAGCAGACTCCTTATAGGATGGCAGCCATTGTGTAAACTAGACACCATCCTTTGCTATAACCAGACTGAGTTTTTATTTCTTTTAATTCTCACTTTTTTTCTCTCCTGAAAATACTAATTTAGTTTATATTTAGTGCTCCTTTATCCATTGCATTTTATTACTTTTATTTCTTTGTGTTTCTCTTTTACCTTGATTTTTTAAGCATTCTGCTTCTTTAATAACTTTTAATAACATTATTAATTACTTTAACTTTTCTCATTACTTAAATTTGATATTTAATGAAACTACTTTAAATAGTTTGAAAAAATGAGTAAAAAACACTAATATGTTATATTTAAATAATATTGGGCTTCCTGAAAATGCTTCCTGTAATGAGACTCAAGTCTCTTTTTAATGCCTTAATTTATATTATAACTAGAGGCCTGTGCCCTCTCGCAGTCTGGGACTCCTCGGGGGATGTCCACCTGCTGGCTTAGACCCGCTCCCAGGGGGAATGGGCCTAAGCTGGCAGTCAGACATCCCTCTGGCAGTCCGGGAGCCCTTGGGGGATATCCACTTGCCAGCAGGGAGCAGGCCTACGCTGCAGTCGGACATCCTTAGCGCTGCTGAGGAGGCGGGATAGGCTCCCACCACCACCATTGTGCTGGCAGCCGTCAGCCTGGCTTGTGGCTAAGCAGAACTCCCTCTGTGGGAGCACACTGACCACTAGGGGGCAGCTCCTGCATTGAGCGTATGTCCCCTGGTGGTCAGTGTGTGTCATAGTGACCAGTCATTCCCAGTCATTTTGCTGTTAGGGTCAATTTGCATATTACCCTTTTATTATATAGGATAGAGGCCTGTGCATGGGTGGGGGCTGGCTGGTTTGCCCTGAAGGGTGTCCCAGATCAGGGTGGGGGTCCAGCTGGGGTGCCTGGCCAGCCTGGGTGAAAGGTTGATGGCTGTTTACAGGCTGACAAAGCCCCCCAGCGGAGACCTTCACCCCATGGGGGAGTGGCCAGGCTGGGTGAGGGGCTGAGGAACGTTTTCAGGCTGCCCATAGCCCCTTCAGGGTGGGGGTCCCTACTGGGGTGCCTGGCCAGCCTGGGTGAGGGGCAAGGGCCATTTTCAGGCTGGCCAAGCCACCAGCGGGGACCCTCACCCCCCAGCGACCCAAGCTCCCAGCCTCTCCTTTTTTTCTTTCTTTTTTTTTTTCTGAGATTTATTTATCTTCTACAATTGAAACTTTGTAAACTTGAGTAGATTCCAGGTCCAGCCAAGGCAGGTGGAAGCTTGGCTTCCTCCATCGCCGGGGGCAACCCAAGCCTCCTGCTCGCTCCAGCTCTGTGGTGGCCGCCATCTTAGTTGGGCCAATTTGCATACTTGCTCCTGATTGGCTGGTGGGCATGTCTGGTGGGCGTGGCTTGAGCATAGCAGAGGGATGGTTAATTTGCATGTTTCTCTTTTATTATATAGGACTAGAGGCCCGGTGCACAAAACTTTGTGCACTGGTGGGGCGGGGGTATCCCTCTCACAGTCTGGGACCCCTTGGGAGATAACAACCTGCTGGCTTAGGCCCGCTCCTGGGTGGCAGAGGGCAGGCCCAATCCCTAGGTGCCTGCCCCGCAGCCACTGGTCGGGCTCAGAGCAGGGCCGATTAGGGAGTTGGGGCGCTGCCCCCTGTCATGCACAGAGCAGAATGGATCAGGAGGCTGCGATGCCACCCCCAGTCACGCTCAGGGTAGGGCCGATTGGGAGGTTGGGGCACCGCCCCCTGTCACACTCAAGGCAGGGTCGATGGGGAGGTTGCGGTACCACCCCCTGTCACGCACAAAAGCAGGGCGGATCAGGGGGGTGTGCGCTACCTCTGTCACATACAGAGCCGGCCAATCAGGGGGTGGGGGCTCTGCCCTCTTGTTCACGCACAGAAGCAGGTCCATTAGGAGGATTGGGCTTCAATACCCTTGTTCACACACAGAAACAGGCCAATCAGGG
>NW_005871098.1:3827227-3828387 GCF_000147115.1 Myotis lucifugus | reverse complement strand
GGGCTTTGTTTACCTTCTGTATTTGAAACTTTGTTGCGACACTAGCTCTGAGATCCCGGCTGACTGAAAGCAGGTTTCTGGGTTTTGTTTAGCTTCTATATTTGCAACATTGTTTCTTAGAGTGCAAGCTCAGAGCTGGGCTGCCGCAGGGGGAACGTTGGCTTCCTCTGTCACTGGAGCAAGCAAGCCTCATGTTCGCTTCAGCTGCCTGGCTGCCGGCCGCCATCTTGGCTGGCAGTTAATTTGCATATCTCGCTGATTAGCCAATGGGAAGTGTAGTGAAGTTATGGTTAATTACCATGTTTCTCTATTATTAGATAGGATATTATATAGGATTTGGCTTACGCTTCTTCAAAGAATATGTTTAAATTAGAAAATACTAAAGAGAAGGCTTTACCCACAGTGTGGAGAGTGAAGAATACAAACTGTTACCAGTATCTAAAAGCAACAAAAGAAATAGATGAATTTTGCAAAAATAGGTATGAATTAAAGTAAAAATAAAAGTAGACTCTCAAGTATGATGCCAAAATTAAAAAATATCATGTGTATACTCTTTCTCCACCCACTTTTCTTTGTTTTTAAATTATCTATTGAAAGTTCTTTGGCAACCAGTAGGCGTGGAGCTCTGGATTCATATTTAGAGAAGCCTGAGTTTAGATCCTGACTCTGAAAAAAGTAAATAAATTCTCAAAGCCACACTTTACTTATCTATAAACTAGAGGCCCGGTGCACAAATATTTGTGCACTCTGGTGGGGGGGGTCCCCCAGCCCGGCCTGTGCCCTCTCGCAGTCTGGGACCCCTCGGGAGATAACGACCTGCTGGCTTAGGCCTGCTCCCGGGTGGCAGAGGGCAGGCCCAATCCCTAAGTGCAGCCCCTGGTCAGGCTCAGAGCAGGGCCGATTGGGGAGTTGGGGCGCCGCCCCCTGTCATGCACAGAGCAGGGCGGATCGGGAGGTTGCGATGCCACCCTCAGTCATGCTCAGGGTAGGGCCGATTGGGGGGTTGGAGCACCGCCCCCTGTCACACTCAAGGCAGGGTCGATGGGGAGGTTGCGGCGCCACCCCCTTGTCACTCACAGAGCAGGGCCAATCGGGGGGTTGGGGCGCTGCCCCTTTGTCACTCACAGAGCAGGGCCCATCAGCAGGGTTGGGGCTCTGTA
>NW_005871098.1:3806262-3827127 GCF_000147115.1 Myotis lucifugus | reverse complement strand
ATAGGGCGCTGTCTGTGTCACACTCGGGGCAGTCGCTATGGGGAGGTTATGGCTCTACCTTGTTACACACCGAGCAATGCCCGTGGAGGGGGGTTGGGGCGCCACCCTCTATCACCCACAGAGCAGTGCCGATCAGGGGGTTGGGGTGCCGCCACTGTCACACTCAGGGCAGGGACGATGGAGAGGTTATTTAAAAACCACGTCACACACAGAGCAGGGCCTGTGTATGTGTGTGTGTGTGTGGGGGGGGGTTGGGGCGCTGCACCCTGTCACACACAGTGCAGGGCGATCAGGGGGTTGGAGAGCTCCCCCGTATCAGGCACAGAGCAGGGCTGATCAGGGGGTTGGGGCGCCTTCCCCTGTCATGAACAGAGCAGGGCAGATAGGGAGGTTGTGGCCCTGCCCCCTGTCACACACAGAGCCGCAGGGCGATCAGGGGGTTTGGGTGCTGCCCCCTGTCTCGCTGATCCCGGTGCTGGGAGGCATATTACCCTTTTACTATATAGAATAGAGGCCTGGTGCATGGGTGGGTGCCGGCTGGTTTGCCCTGAAGGGTGTCCTGGATCAGGGTGGGGGTCCCCACTGGGGTGCTTAGCCAGTCTGGGTGAGGGGCTGAGGGCCGTTTTCAGGCTGGCAGGTGACTGAAGCTCCCAACTGCTCCTTTTTTTCTTTTTCTTTTTTCTATTCTGGGCCAGCTTTAGCTCTGAGGCCTCGCTGCTGAAAGCAGGTTTCTGGCCTTTACCTTCTGTATTTGATACAATGTTTCATTCCGGCTGGCTGAAGCCCGGCTGACTGAAAGCGGGTTTCTGGGGTTTTGTTTAGCTTCTATATTTGCAACATAGTTGCTTAGAGTTGCAGCTGAGAGGCCGGCAAGTCAGGCGGGGAACGTTGGAGTCCGCTGTCACTGGAGCAAGCAAGCCTTCGTGTTCGCTTCAGTGCATGGCTGCCGGCCGCCATCTTGGCTGACAGTTAATTTGCATAAGGATATGCTGATTAGCCAATGGGAAGGGTAGTGGTCGTACGCTAATTACCATGTTTCTCTTTTATTAGTGTAGATTAAGAATGAAGGTTATAACTATTCTGTGACAGTTAAGATAAGGCATGTCAATTACTTATCAGAGAACTGGTCACCCTGGAAGAGCTCATTGAAGTTGGTAATTATGATGTTGTTAGTATTTCCTAGATAGCAAAACATCACTGAGAAAAATACTAGTTTAGAATCAATTAAGACATATGGGTTCTAACACTTATGAGATGAGTGGCATTGGATAAATCAATTTAGTTCTTTGTGTTTCAATTTCCAATTCTATAAAATAGTATATATCTTTGTTTGGGCAGTAAAATCTGTGCTATGCCAGTAAATACAACTATCTGATCTGCAGAATTTGCTGAATTCTCTGGTGTAAGTCCTTCCACCATAGCCAAAGCTACATAGAAGAGTTGGGAAGAGATGTACATGTGCACATAATTAGATCGTATACTATAGTATTTCACATTATATTACTTTACTTGTATACTATTATTTCCCATACAAATTTAATAATTATTTAAAAAATCCTCCAAAGCAAAGGTATTAGTGAAATATAGTTGTTTTTTTTAAAGAATTAATGAAATTTGAGTACTTATTGTTTTTGTTTTTAGTGTAATTTATTTTATGGTAAGTTTTCATAATTTATTTATTTTGTATGATAATTGTTGTGTTTAGCAAAGCTCAGTAATGACATTTATGATAATTTAATAATTATCTCTGTCCACCGAGAGGAGCCAACTCTAGTACCGCATGAGAGTTAAATTAGATAAAACTGGCAGAAACTCTTATACTGATTTCTACATATATATATCAGAGTGAAAGGGAGAGGGAGAGAGAGACAGAAACTCAATGAGGAGAGAGAATCATTGATTGGCTGCCTCCTGCCGCCCCTTACTGGGGATCCAGCCAGCAGTCCAGGCATGTGCCCTTGACTGGAATTGAAGCTGGGACCCTTCAGTCTGCAGGCTGATGCTCTATCCACTGAGCCAAACCAGTTAGGGCCTGATTTCTTTTTTTTAATAAAGCATTTTATATATAAATATATGTATATATAAAACATTTTATGTTTATTTGTTATCATTCTGACTTACCCTAGTTTCTTTGCTCCCAATATAATGAATTATTGCTGTTGTCTCAGTCAAGTGGGTAAAGTAGATAAGAATACCAAGACAAATAAACAAAAACACAAACCCCATTACTGGACACAACTCAATCTGGAAAACATTCAGTATAATCCATTAGTGCCGTAGTTGGCAAACACAGATCGCGAGGCACATGGGGCTCTTTGGCCCTTGAGTGTGGCTCTTCCACAAAATACCACGTAAGGGCGCGCACGTACAGTGCAGTTGAAACTTTGTGGCCCATGCTCAGAAGTCGGTATTTTGTGGAAGAGCCAGTATTTTGTGGAAGAGCCACACTCAAGGGGCCAAAGAGCCGCATGTGGCTCGCGAGCCGCGGTTTGCCGAGCCGCAGTTTGCCGACCACTGCATTAGTGTAATCACTCAGAACATATTTCAATGTTGATCGACTCTACTAAATATTGTCTTTATTAATACTTCTAACTATATCTTTGAATAGTTAGACATAAGTGCTCTATATAGTATATTATTCATTTTTAATACCTAATTTTAAATCAGCAATAGAAAATCTTACAGCATTTAGATATCAGTCTAAAAAAAATATTTCAATATTTTTCTTCCTAGATTAATGCATTTGCCTAAGCTAGTTAATTTTCTAACTAGCATGATTCAAAATTGGCACCCTGGGGAACAATTGCCACTACAAGGAATTCTCTGAAAAATCAATTAAAGCAAAGTTAAATAAATTAAATGAAAGAAAGCTCCTTCATTGAAACTCTCAAAATACAAACATATTAAAACTTTACCATTTACTCTATATTCAAAATATGTGCAAATATTTCTCCCTAAATACTAATATGTCTTCTTTCAATTGACTCAAAAATATTTATTGAATACTTACCATATTCCAATACTTGTGCTAGGTAATTTTGCATATTACATGATTCTCAACTTGTTAATATTTTACCTAGGCTAGCTATTTACCATATTTTTCTGTGTATAAGACACCCCCATGTATAAGACACCTCCCACTTTTCCAACCCAAAATTAAAAAATCGATATTTTAAACATGTTGCTGGTTTTCCTCTTAAGGCCTTCTTCTTTTGGGGGGCATATTAAGGAATTGTTCTTCCTGTTTTCTCCACTGTCTTATCATACACTCAGTGGGAGGAGGTCCAAATCTTCTCCCTGAAGCTCTATTTCTATGCTCTTTTGCACAGCTGGTTACATTCAGTTTGAATTTTGCAGAGTAAGATAATCTATTTTTTGAAATCTTTATGGGCTCAGAATGCTCTGGTCCTTGTTGCATCTGAGCACTCTCCACCTCCACCTCCAATTATGGCATCAGCTGAGGTCAGTAACACAAAGCCTTGTGATTGGAGGAAGCCTGTTTGACAAGGTATGGGCAGCTATGCACCTGCGCAGTTCCCTCCTAGGCTGACTTCTGTGTATAAGACACCCCTCGATTTTCAGTCTAAATATTTTAGAAAAAAATAGCATCTTATACATGGAAAAATATGGTAAAACTTTTCATATACCAAACATAGTTTATTAAATAACGTTCACATTTTTACACTTCAGTTATGACTTATGTTCATAAAGATTTTATATTTTTCTCTGCCCTCTGTACTTGCCACTAGTCTTTGATTTTCTAGTGACTTTATGCAAATATCACATTTAAAATGATATTATTTAAATCAGCAGTAATCATGCTTGGTTGTGTTATGCAACATAAAAATGTGAATTTTTAATTTAGTTGAGCTGAAAATTTTAATTGTAAGCTGTTAACTCTAAGAAAAAATATTTTTAATATTACACAGATTAAAGAGAATAAGAATTAGTTAATTGTCTTGCTAACAATTGAAACAATTAGCCTATTATACTACTCATGGCTTAAATTTTGACAAACATACACATAGATGTTATAATGTGTATCTGATTTATATTTGAAAGTGAAATTAGATCTATGGTTTTCTCTCCAAATTCAGAAAATAAAATTAAAATATCTGTATAAATGGCAAAAATAATCTCAGTGGTTTAAGAAGCCAATTCAATAAGAAAAGAATATATTAGGTAAAAATTCAGGTTATTTTTCCAGGTCATTATCACATACAATAAAAATTTTAGTTTCTCTGACTGACATATAGTAATGCTTAAACAAGAATGTTAATTATTGCCCTGACCGGTTTGCTCAGTGGATAGAGCGTCGGCCTGCAGACTCAAGGGTCCCAGGTTCGATTCCGGTCAAGGGCATGTACCTTGGTTGCGGACACATCCCCAGTAGGGGGTGTGCAGGAGGCAGTTGATCGATGTTTCTAACTCTCTATTCCTCTCTCTTCCTCTTTGTGAAAAATCAATAAAATATATTTTAAAAAGAATGTTAATTATTGTAATCTTCCATGAATATTTTCAAAATTTTAAGTGTATAATGGAAATTGCAATTGTCTTATATTTTTAGTTTGATAAAACAATCTTTGAAAATGCTTTTGACAAACAAGTACTGTGTTTGTACTTTTAGTATTATATCAACATTGCTTCATGGAGCAGATCTTTTATTTGTAGGTTTTATTATAATAGAACAGAGTGGCTTACAGAGAAGGAATGCATAAATAAATCACAGCTTCCTAAAAAAAATACAAACATCTTCAGAAAATTTCCACTGGCAATGAAACTTGTTTTGAACTACATTTTTATTTCAAAATAAAAATTGCTCAGTAGTTAGAGTGTCTGCCTGTGGACTGAAGGGTTCTGGGTTAGATTAAGGTTAAGGCACATGCCTGGATTGCAGGCTAGATCCTGAGTAGGGGCATGCAGGAAGCATCCATTCAATTCTCTCTCCCTCTCCCTTCCTCTCTGAAATCAATATATATATATACTAGAGGCCCGATGCACAAAAATTTGTGCAGGAGTAGGCCTTCCTTCCCCCAGCTGCCGGCACCGGCTTCCTTCTGGCACCTGGGACCCAGGCTGTTTCCCTCCTCCAGCCGCCCACAGGCACCCGGGACCTGGGCTGGCTTCCCTTGGGCCGCCCACAGGCACCTGGGACTAAGCTGGCCCCTGCTTTGTCAGGAAGGACGTCTGGAATGATGTCCGGAAGATGTCTGCTCTAATTAGCATATTATATTACCCTTTTATTATTATAGATATGTGTGTGTGTGTGTACACATACATATAAATAAATATAACTTACTGAGATTCACAATCTTTAAAGTAACTGGGGAATATAAAAGCAAAAACAAAAAAAGGGGGGAGTGTGAAGTCATAAATTGTAATATACCCTAAATGTAAAATCATTATTAACCTAGAATACTTAATTTTACTTTACCATGGTAACAAAAAATATATATTTTAAACACATTTGTAATAATTTACAAAACATTTTAAACACATAATTATTGTTTGTCACTAAAGAAACAGTATGCATATACAATGTTAGGTGACTACTTATGCCTCTAAGCAAAAAATGGTGACTTTTCCAAAATCTCAAAGGCAGAAACTATCAAATGACCTATTGATGTTACAAAAGACATTTGTTTCAGGAATGTTATATAAATTTCATTAATGGAAGTATTGTTGATCAATTTATTATTTAGTCCATTACTCTAAATTTTAAAATAAATAAACTATTATAAATTCAGCATTTGGTTTTAGAAAACACTTATTTTCTTTCTTTTTTAAAATATATTTTTATTGATTTCAAAGAGGAAGGGAGAGGAAGAGAGAGATAGAAACATCAATGATGAGAGGGAATCATTGATTGGCTGCCTCCTGCATACCCCCTACTGGGGATCGAGCCTGCAACCCCAGGCATGTGCCCTTGACTGGAATCAAACCCAGGGAACTTTGGTTCCCAGGCTGACGCTCTATCTACTGAGCCAAACCAGCTAGAGCGAAAACACTTATTTTCTATTAAGTATAGGAAAAATGTAAAATAATATATATTACTGAAAAAAATCACCATAGCAATACTGCAATCAGAAAAATTAAAAAAGTTCTAATTTTCATCTACTATCTTTTCTAAAGAAATGCCATTGTATTGATCTCTTTTGATTTAATTTTAATGGAAAATTAGCATTTATAATCATAATTTTAAATCTTATGGTAAATATTCAAAGAATATCTACTGATAATTATTATCTAAGTGAACTCAAAAATAATCATATCTGTTTAAGATATGTTTTTTCCTCCCCACACCCTTTACTTAAGGAATAAACTAAATTTGTCATGTTATTTATAATACCTGACTTTCAGGAATAGTGATTCACATAATAATAATGATTTCTCTTTGTAGGTAATCTTAATGTAACAGCATCCTTAAATAAAGAAAGTTAACATCACAACCCTTTCTTTCATGTGCTGTACATTAAAATGCCATATTATTGGTTAGTCACTATAAATGCACAAGCTACTATAATGATACAACTGGAAGCTTGGTCTTTGGAGAGTCTATCATTAATGACATTAAAAAGTTAAAAACTGATGTTTAGAATTTAATGGCTTCAGAAGATTATTTATGGGATAATTTTCATTGTGATTTCAGAGCTAAAGTTTAATGCACAACTTCATTGTTTTTGAAATTCAGTGAACCCTGTAGTTACCGTATTTTTGTCCTCAAAAAGAAACCATGCATTCCATTTTAACGTATACACAGATATAAGGTTACCAAATATAATAAAATTACATTATTTATGATTCCTGGAAATTCTATTATAGTATTTTTTTAAATAAAGTATTAGGATCTGAAAGTGATAATCTATACTTTCTTGTCTTTGGGGATATTGTGTAACTTTGAAAAATGCTACTGGGTGTAATTGTGAAGAAAATCATGTAATTAGAAGTTTTAATGAACTAAATTTGAATTCCATTTTTTTCATTCTATATCCTGAGTAAAAGTGATTAAACAGTCTCAATTTCCTGAACTGATACAAAATAAAGATTATATTATTTACCTACAAGAGGTTTGTGAAGATTAAGTGAGGAAACATAAAAGAGCTAGCACAATTGTGTCTGCCATAGATTTGGAGCTCCACATCACGTTTTCTGATTACATTCCTTATAAATTCAAAATGGCATCTAATTTTAAACTTTGCTTTCATCACATAATTACAAATCTGAAGGAAATGTTTACTTAAATCAGTGGTTTTAAACTTGGTTGATTAGAATTCTCTGGGCCTCTCAAAGTTGGACACTTGTGTTATCAAGATTTTTATCAGAACAACTTCCATTATTCAGGTTCATCTACAAATTATTAACTAATGAAAAATACATTGAAAATGTATTTTTGTGTTAAATTAAAAACTTATAGAATATGATCAGTGTCAGATTGGCTGTCCCATCACGTGTGTGTGTTCTACCTGCAATTACAATGATCTTCAAGGTATTTTTGTAAATACAAGGCAGAATTGAAAAAGAGTCTTATGGAAGAGAGAACTAAATGGAGAAGAAAACACTAGGTATGAGCCAGAAAAGAAATCAAGGAATGAAGAGTAGGCTGTGAACTATGGCATTAAAGAGATATAATAACCAAGGGATAAGGGGTAATCAACATCATCAACAGAGTCTAAGGAGAAATGAGACTGAAGATAGAAAATTGATTTTGACTAGTATATCATTGGAAACCAACATGAATATAATTTTTTTATTGTTTTTTATAAGGGATTCTACCAAAATTGCTCTGGCTGAAATCCACATGAATCCCCAACGTTCCAAAATAAAATGGACACAATTTTTTTTTATAAAAACTCTCAGTAAAGTAGGAATAGAGGGATCATACCTCAACATAATAAAGGCCATATGTGACAAACCTACAACCAACATAATACTCAATGGGCAAAAACTAAAAGTGTTTCCCTTAAGAACAGGAACCAGACAAAGATGTCTGCTTTCACTACTCTTATTCAACATAATACTGGAATTCTTAGCCACAGCAATCAGACAAGAAGAAGAGATCAAAGGCATCCAAATTAGAATGGAGGAAGTAAAATTGTCATTATTCACAGATCACATAATATTGTACATAGAAAATCCTAAAGACTCCACCAGGAAACTACTAGACTTAATAAATTAATTCAGCAAGGTAGCAGGATACAAAATCAGCATCCACAAATCAATGGCATTTTTATACACCAATAATGAACTCTTAGAAAGAGAAAGTAAAAAAGCAATGCTATTTACCATTGCAACCAAAAATAAAAAAGATACCAAGGAATAAACTTAACCAAGGAGATACTAGTAAAAGACCTATACTTGGAAAACTATAGGACATTGGAAAAAGTAATAGAGAAAGATACCAAGAAATGTAAGTGTATACCATGTTCATGGATTGGAAAAATTAACATAATTAAAATGTCTATACTACCCAAAGCAATCTACAGATTCAGCGTAAACCCTATTAAAATACTAATGGCATACTTCAGAGAGTTAGAACAAATACTTCAAAAATTTATATGGAATCATAAAAGACCCTAAATAGCTGCAGCAATTTTGAGAAAGAAGAACAAAGTGGGAGGGATCACAATACAAGATATCAAATTATACTACAAAGCCATTATAAGCAAAATAGCCTGGTACTGGCACAAAACAGGCATATAGACCAATGGATCAGAACAGAGGCCCAGGAAATTGACCCACACCATTGCGGTCAATTAATAGTTGACAAAGGAGGCAAGAACATACAATGGAGTAAACACAGGCTCTTCAACAAATGGTGCTGGGTAAACTGGGCGGACACATGCAAAAAGATGAAATTAGACCACCAAATTATACCATACAAAAGAATAAACTCAAGGTGAATTAAAGACTTAAATGTAAGACATAAAACTATAAAAAATTTTTACAAGAAAACATAGACAGTAAAATCTCAGACATTTTATGTAGCAATAGCTTACAGATACATCCCCTAGGCCAAAGGAAACTAAGGACAAAATAAACAAATGGGACTACATCAAAATAAAAAGCTCCTGCACAGCAAAAGAAACTACCATCAAATTGAAAAGGAAGCCCACTTAATGGGAAAACATATTTGCCAATAATACATCTTATAAGGGTTAATATCCAAAATATATAAAGTACTCATATAATTCAACAAAAAGAAGACAAACAATCCAATTTTAAAAAATGGGCAGAAGACCTGAATAGACATTTCTCCAAAGAGGACATATAAATGTCCAAGAGACATATAAAAAATGCTCAACGTCACTAATCATCAGAGAAATGCAAATTAAAACCACAATGAGATATCACCGCTTACCTTTTAGAATGGCTATCATCAACAAATCAACAAATGACAAGTGCTGGTGAGGATGTGGAGAAAAGGAACACTAGTCCACTATTGGTCAGAATACAGATTGGCACAGCCATTATGGAAAACAGTATGGAGTTTCCTCAAAAAAATTAAAACTGGAACTTTTGTTTGACCCAGGGATCCCACTTTTGGGAATATATCCTAAAACCCCCCAAACACCAATCCAAAATAATATATGCACCCCTATGTTCATAGTAGTGTTATTTACAATAGCTAAGATTTGGAAACAGCTCAAGTGCCCACCAGTAGATGAATGGATAAAAATATGTGGGACATTTACACTATAGAATATTATGCAGCTATGAGAAAGAGGGATATCTTACCCTTTGGGAGAGCATGGATGGACATGGAAAATATTATGCTAAGTGAAATAAGCCAAACTGAGAAAGACAAATATCACATGACCTCACTTATTTGAGGTATCTTATGAACAAAATGAATTGACCAACAAAATAAGACCAGAAGCAGGGAGATATGGAACAGGCTGACATACCTAGATGTGGGGTTAGAGGATGAGAAGAGCTAAACCAAAGAATTTATATACTTATATACATAGCCCATGGACATGGCAATAGGGTAGTGAAGACCTGAGGGGGGGAGGCAGACTGGGAGGAAGGGGAAAAGGGGGAGAGGGGAATGGGAGTTATCTGTAATACTAACAACAATAAAAATACATTAAAAATGAAATAAAAAATTTTAAATTTTTTTCGACTATAAACCAGATTGGCATTATTGTTAATATTTTCTGTAGAAAAGTATCTTCCCTTGGCTTGATTTACAATAACCTTTTCATTTTCTTAACTCTGGCTATACATAAGTCTGTTGCAGACAGCTTCCTGAATTGACCATACACTGTGTAATTATTCTATGCTTGGTCTTAAGCCCTATTCTCATGTCACTTTCAATCTATTGATGCAAAATATTCATGTCTATAGTTAACTGATTAACTGTAACCAAATGAATTCCAAATGTTTATCTCTATCCCAGAATTTACTTTTGAGCTTCAAGCCTATAAATCCAGCTACTTACTCAACAGCTCCACCTACTTGTATCCACACTACTTTTAACTCATGGGGTCTTCTAGCATCTTTCATCAAAATCAATCAAACAAACAAACAAACATAAATTTCCAATTTCAGGGACAGATACACCATCTGTCCAGTTCCTTAATCCAAAACCTGAAGAATCAAATCATATCCAATCCATCACGAAATCCTGGCAGTTTTAGTTTCCAAATGTGTCTCCAAACATCCGCTCTCCCTACCTCTAAATTTATTCCGTGTACTATGGGAAGGATGATTTGTTGGAGATCCAAAACTTGTCACATAATATCTTCCACTTTCAGCACCTTGTCATCCCTATCTTAAAGGTTTTAATTATTCTTAGTATAATAACTGCAATATTTAATACAGTATACAAACTCAGAATAATCGTTTTTTCTCCTCTACCTGTCTATAACCCCTACAGAGATTAGGGCAATAGCTATTCAGGGTCATGAGTCAAGTGAAAGTTATTTCAAGATAGAGAATGAGTCTACATGCTTAAATATAGGGAGACAAGGCCTAGTAGAGAGAAACAGATTAAAGTTATCTTTTAAAAAAATACTATTGAAAGAAATAAGACCTCAGAAGTAGAAATGAATAGGTAAAGCTTACCTGTCTAAAAGAGAAAAGACATAACTTGTTAATAAAGGTAAAAGAGAGTTAAATTTAAACATGAATACAGCCTTCATAATATTCAATTAACTTATTATATCACTTGTGACTGATTATAGTTTATGTGACTATAAGACATTAAAATTCATTATTAGACAAGAGGAAAGTCTTGTTTTATTTTTTTAATATTGGGCTTCAATTTAGAATATTGTATCATGTTTTGAAAATGTATTTAAATACAATGAATTATTTTTATTTTCTATATTCGAAAATATCTATGTTTTCTTAATTTGCATTTTCAATGTCAAAATTACCATGTGTGATTTGGTATAAAATATATTTATTTTTAGTTTCCCAGAAAATTTCTCTGAGTTTTGAAAATAGTATAATGCTAATGGACAATTTTTAGTTGACTATACCAAAAAGCAAGTCTACCCTAAAATGATGAAAATTTCACTGTTGAAGATTCAAAGAAGTTGTTGAAGGTCGAAGGCAATGCCAGCCTTTTAGCAGATGTACATGCCTGTGAGTATATAAGTATCTCTTCATATCACTTTATTACCCTAAAGTGTCACTGTGTAAACTACTTCCTGGGAGGAAGCCAAGCATTTTTAGAAGTTGAAAAAATCTTTTAAGCAACTAAAATCTATTTCATTTTACTGAAAGACTGAATAGTCTATGATCTGAAAGAATCTTACTCAGTAAGAAATAATTTGTTTTCTGTATAATTTTACCTAATATATGACAGTAAAGTATTGGAATTGAGTTTTATATGCATATTTGAACATAAGACCCCCATAAAACTATTTGTAAGGAGAATAATTTTGAGAAGGTGTTTGTTTATTTTAATAATAATTCCAGCCATTATAAAAAGTTAAGAATTATCTTTTGAAATAAACTTCAAAGTAAGACCACTGGTTACATATGAAATCCTCTGGACATTGTCATCATAAATTCATTTGTGCAGATAAAATGTGATTTTTCTAGATTCTTTATGAACTTTTTTGTTTTCCTATTACAAGTGGAAAACTTACAGTGGTTTGGGAAAAATAAATCATTTACAGGTGTCAACTATTTATTATAAGAGAAGGTTACTTTAAATAGAAGTTACATAAATGTTTTTAGATTTAGCAGCCTTATTTGAATAAAGTTATAAATGTTAAGTGGGATAGAATTATGAACACAGGCATTTAGCAAATATATACTTTGTGAAGACAAGGGGCATGACCAAAGTTGAAATATGTATATCTTCTTTTTTGAACAGCAGAAACAAAACAAAGTTGAACTGCTGGCAGCAAAAGTCCTTAACTGGATTTGGTTTATAGGAACAAGGAAAGTGGGCTTCCAGACACATAGTAGAAGAAGTTAGACTTGTATTATGGGATATTCTCTATTCAAGGGAACCTATTATAAATATGTGGTCCAGGAAAACCTAGCTATTTTAACAATGGACTTTTAAAACAACACCAGCAGATCTTGGATACAAAATCATCATAAATATAAAAGAAAAGAAAAGGACTTGTATAACTTTCTAACAGAGGACAGTACTCATCAGCAAAATATTGCAACCAGGTTTAAGAAAATACTAGAGGCCTGGTGCACAAAAATTTGTGCACTTGGGAGGGTCCCTCGGCCTGGCCTGTGCCCTCTCGCAGTCTGGGACCCCTCGGGGAATGACCACTTGCCAGCGGGGAGCAGGCCTAGCTGCAGTCGGACATCCTTAGTGCTGCTGAGGAGGCAGGAGAGGCTCCCACCACCAGCGCTGTACTGGCAGCCTTCAGCTTGGCTTGTGGCTGAGAAGAGCACTCCTGTGGTAGCACACTGACCACCAGGGAGCAGCTCCTGCATTGAGCGTCTGCCCCCTGGTGGTCAGTGTGTGTCATAGTGACCAGTGATTCCCAGTCGCTCTGCTGTTAGGGTCAATTTGCATATTACCCTTTTATATATAGGATAGAGGCCTGGTGCATGGGTGGGGGCCGGTAGTTTGCACTGAAGAGTGTCCTGGATCAGGGTGGGGGTCCCGCTGGGGTGCCTGACCAGCCTGGGTGAGGGGCTGAGGGCCGTTTTCACTGGCCACACCCCCTTCAGGGTGGGAGTCCCCGCTGGGGTACCTGGCCAGCCTGGGTGAGGGGCAAGGGCCGTTTGCAGGCTGGCCACACCCCCTTCAGAGAGGGGGCTCCTGCTGGGGTGCCTGGCCAGCCTGGGTGAGGGGCTCATGGCTATTTCCAGGCTAGCCAAGCCCCCCAGCTAGGACCCTCACCCCATGAGGGTGTAGCCAGCCTGGCTGAGGGGCTGATGGTTGTTTCCAAGCTGGCCACAGCCTCTTCAGGGTGGGGGTCCCCCCTGGGGTGCCTGACCAGCCTGGGTAAGGGGCCAAGGGCCATTTTCAGGCTTGCCACACCCCCTTCAGGGTGGGAGCCCCTGCTGGGGTGCCTGGCCCGCCCAGGTGAGGGGCTGTTGGCTGTTTGCTGGTTGGCCACAGCCCCTTCAGTTTAGGGGTCCCTCTGGAGTGCCTGGCCATTCTGGGTGAGGGTCTGATGGATGATTGCAGGCTGGCCAAGGCCCCCAGTGGGGACCCTCAACCCATGAGGGTGTGGCAAGCCTGGGTGAGGGGCTGACAGCTGTTTGCAGGCTGGCCACAGCCCCTTCAGGGTAGGGGTTCCTGCTGGGGATCCTGGCCAGCCTTGGTGAGGGGCTGATGGCTGTTTGAAGGTTGGCCACAGCCCCTTCAGGGTAGGGGTCCCTGCTGGGAATCCTGGCCAGCCTGCGTGAGGGGCTGATGGCTGTTTGTAGGCTGGCCACAGCCCCTTGAAGGTGGGGGTCCCCGCTGGGGTGCCTGGCCAGCCTGGGTGAGGGGCTGATGGCTGTATTCAGGTTGGCCAAGCCCCCCAGCAGAGACACTTACCCCATGAGGGTGTGGCCAGCCTGGGTGAGGGGCTGATGGCTGTTTGCAGGCTGGCCAAGCCCCCCAGCAGAGACCCTTACCCCATGAGGGTGTGGCCAGCCTTGGTTAGGGGCAGATGGCTGTTTTCAGGCTGGCTAAAGCCCTTTCATGGGGGGCGTCACCCCTGGGGTGCCTGGCCAACCTGGGTGAGGGGCTGATGGCTGTTTGCAGGTTGGCCAAGCTCCCCAGAAGGGACCCTCACGCCATGAGAGTGTGGCCATCCTGGATGAGGGGCTGATGGCTGTTTGTAGGCTGGCCACAGCCCCAGCCACCCAAGCTCCCAGTGAGGCTGGCTGGAAGCAGGTATCTGGGATTCATTTAGCTTCTATAATTGAAACTTTGTTGCCTTTTGCAGAGGCCACAGCCAGCCAGGGCAGTCGGGAAGCTTGGCTTCCTCCATCGCTGGGGCAACCAAGCTTCCTTCTTGCCCCAGCTCCATGGCTGGCGGCCGCCATCTTGGTTGGGTTAATTTGCTTATAGTCAGTCTGATTGGCTGGTGGGCCTGTCTTGGGCATGGCGAAGGTACGGTCAATTAGGATCTTTGTCTTTTATTAGTGTAAATGAGCAATAAATTAACCAATTTTGTAAAATAAGCAATTACCTCTTCTAAGGAAGAATGCAACGTAGAAATACAAAAATTCAGGGAAGAAATAGAAACACAATAAAATAAAATAAAATAAAATAAAATAATCATAGAATTAAGTAAAATAAAATAAAGTCTTCCAGAATTACCAAAAGAAGAGAAAAATAGTACTAAAGAAAAAAAATAGGGAAAAACAAGCCCAGCTAGTGTGGTTCAGTGGTTGAGTGACGATCCATGAACCAAGAGGTCCCCAGTTTGATTCCTGGTCAGGGCACATGCTCAGATTGTGGGCTCAATCCAAAGTAAGAGACATGCAGGGGCAACCAATCAATGTCTCTCATCAATGTTTCTATCTATCTTTCACTCTTCCTCTCTCTCAAATCAATCCTATCTAATAAAGAGGTAATATGTAAATTGACCATCAGTCCAACACACAAGATGGCCACCCCCATGTGGCCACAAGATGTCTGCCAAAAGATGGCCAGCAGGGGAGGGCAATTGTAGGCGATCAGGCCAGCAGAAGAGTGCAGTTGGGAGGGACCAGTCTGAAAGGGAGAGAAATTGGGGGTGATCAGGCCTGCAGGGGAGGTCAGTTGGGGGGGACCAGGCCTGCAGGGGAGGTCAGTTGGGGGGAACCAGGCCCACAGGGGAGGGCAGTTGGGGGGAAACCTTGCCTGCAGGGGAGGGCAGTTGGGGGTGACGGGCCAGCAGGAGAGGGCAATTGGGGGTGACCAGGCCAGCAGGGGAGCAGTTAGGCATCAATCAGGCTGGCAGGGGAGTGGTTAGGGGCAATCAGGCAGGCAGGCAGGTGAGCAGTTTGGAGCCAGCAGTCCTGGATTGTGAGCGGGGTTCCAGATTGGAGTGGGTGCAGGCCAGGCTGAGGGACACCTCCCCCCCCCGCCCACACACGAATTTCGTGCACCAGGCTTCTAGTAGAAACATATTTTAAAAATAGGAATTAAAAAAAACAGTATTATATATAATATAGCAAGATACATGGAAAAATATAAGGTAACCATAATTAAATAGGAATTCAATATGAGCTAAAAAGTCTTAGAAAAAATGATGGTTATAGAAGAGAGGCAAAATAAATTAATATATACATAAATGAAGGTTGAAAATAATCCAGAATATTGAAACATAAGAAACATTTAAATATATGATTTAAGAAAACTTTCCTAAAATAAAAGACTTGAGTTAGCATATTGAAATGTCATAACCAATCATGTAAGCATCTGTCAGTAGCTTCTCTACAAATAAATATTTATTTGATTATAAAAATAAAGAAACCTAGAATATAAATTAAAGCCCACAAAAAATAATTCACCATAAATCCACCAGAGATGTTAATAATTATCAATATTTGTTCAATCTGTTTCAATTTTTTGGTACTTAACTAAGAATACAATGTGTTACATAATTTAATATTATATATGATAAAATAAAATTTACAATAAAAAATATATTTTAAGAAAAAAGATTATATGTTAATAATTATACTTTAGAAGTTTAAGTTGAAAAACACTTTCATGAACATGGTAGAAAAAATTAAACAAAATTCTGTAAAATGAAGAATTCATCATTTTTTTTATGTATCTTTACAGGTCTTTACACAAATGAAAATGTATCACAGACAAAGTTTGGACACTTTTTTTCATTAGTAATTAATTTATTTAAAGACCCTCAAAGGGTCAAATATCAGCAGTACAGATCTTCTTTATTCTTTCAGATGGCCACATTGTATCACATTGAAAGGTGGTACTATAATTTATTTGTGTATGCTGTTAGCTTACTTTTGACCTATAAGCTTTTCTGACAATATTATAGCAGATGTTCTTTCACATAAATCTTAACATATGTGCTGGTATTTTTGCAAGATAAATACCTAGAAATGAAATTGTAGGGTGAAATTATAGATACATTTTATTTTTTACAGCTCTTACCATATAGTTCTCCAAATATGTTACTGTTTTCTGTATCCTAGAAAATTAAATGAAGCCATTTTATGCATTTTATTTTTTCACTCTAACCAGATTTGTACACTACCATTTTTTTTTTAAATTTCCTACCAATATGATAGGTGAAAGAGTGGCATTTCACTGTTATTTTTACTAGAGTTTTAGAATCATAAGGTTGGGAATCCTTACTGACAACTTTCATTTCTTTATCGGAATTTGACTGAACATTTCTCATTTTACTGTTAGGTGTTGATTGTTTTTGTATGTTGATGTTGCACATTTCCACTTCTGCAGGAAATATATTTTTTTTAATTTTAATGTAGTGAAAATGACTTTGGGACTTAATTAGAAAGACTTTCTTCCTCTATAATTTTATTTTTGCATAATTTCCCTTGAATGTAAACTCTTTTACTAAAAATAGTGTATAATATTCCACTCTATCAATGCATCATAACTTGTTTTGGCTGTCCCTTATCACTAGTTGTTTCATTTGGTTCCTTATTTTAAAAAAATTTTAGGCAGTATTAGTGAGAATATCCATATATTTTCCATACACTATTTTAGCCGTATTGGTTTCTTTATGGTAGATAATTGTGTACTGTAATAACAGGGTCAAACACCATTTTATGTTTAATGTTTTATATCTGTAACCTACCAGATGGCCCTACATGAACATTTTAATAATGTACATTCCCATGAGAATGTATGAGAGGTGTCATTTCTTTCTTTTTTTTTTAATATATTCTATCGACTTTTTACAGAGAGGAAGGGAGAGGGATAAAGAGTTAGAAACATAGATGAGAGAGAAACATCGATCAGCTGCCTCCTGCACACCCCCCACTGGGGATGTGCCCGCAACCAAGGTACATGCCCTTGACCGGAATTGAAGCTGTGACCCTTCAGTCCGCAGGCTGAGGCTCTATCCACTAAGCCAAACCGGTTAGGGTGAGAGGTGTCATTTCTTAGCACTATTACCAACACTGAGTGTTGTTAGCTTTAAATATATTTTCCAAATGTAAAGTTTTATGTGCAAACTTATCTCAGAACAAACATTAATTATATTATTTATTCCCAGTCCTTTGTATCTTTTATTCTAGACTTCTTCCCAGTACTTTTTACTGAAAACTCAGGTGTTTTCTGTTCCACTCAGACAAAAGATTAACCCCAATAAAGAGATACCATTAGGGCAAAAAGTAGAAAAATTTCACAAAAGGAAATTCATGTTGCTACTTTTTCATGTAAAGGGATTACTCTTTTCCTGCCACATATTTATATACTTCTTTTCTCACACCGAGTAGATTTTTGTATTGAGATAAAAATATCAACTCAATTACATTATGTCTGCTCCCACAGACCATTTAAACTTCTATTGTATTCTGTTCTCACTTGTCTGGGGGAAAGATGGACTACATATGTGAGGCTGAATAAGGCTCAGACTTCTTATCATTTCCTTGCGGGGTGGTGGAGGAGGGCAATTTGTTTTTTCTCCACTGAATCCCTTCCTTCCATGTACTGTGGAGTTCCAGGCAGACAGACTGGAGATTTGCAAGTCCTCCAAAGACTGCAGTTGTAAAACCACTTTTGCAAGATCAGACCTTTGCTAATTATACTATTAACATCTATTAACTTTTTCATTCATCGCCAATTTTCATTCATTTCTTAAAGCTAATATGAGTTGCAACTTAAAAAAAATGCTAAATAGGCCAAAGGCAAGCAATCTGGAAACCCAAATGGTCTATTCCCCTCTTGATACATATCTCTCATTAGACACATTCACAGAGGAGGGGAAAAATTCCCTCCAAAGAGCTGGCACCGCAAATTATTATTTTTATAAATTATATTTGTTCTAGGGTTATTGAATATACTGTGTGTGTGTGTTTTTAACTTAAAGTGAGAGTTTGGGGATAATTGACTTGGTAAGCAATCTCACTGGAGAGTTTGAAGTGAGGGAAAACATGGTGAAGAGGAAATAATAAGGGGAGGAAAGTACTAGCTCTTGAAAAGTAACCTGGGACAAACCAAAGGGATTTTTATTAAATACGGTCTTTGTTAAATTTGCTCTGGGTACAGCCAGCAGAGATTCCAAAAATATTTGGATATTTAAGAAAATAATTGCTTCCCTTAAATAATTCTCCTGCCTGGTGTGTTATTTATCTTCTAGTTACAATTATCATATCAAAATGTTAGCTAAAATAAAATAAATGTATCCTAATTTGATACCAAGAAGAATGAACTTTTATTTTCTTATTTATTAGTTTGGTAAGAATTTATTGACATGTCTATTTCCTAGATAGGAAAATCAGAACCCTCACCTACCTGACTGCACTAATTACTGGGACTTCTGGCCCCAGGTGTTTCCATTATTCAAAATTGCACCTGTGCTTCTACTTTGTAGAACTTGCTTGTAATCATTGTCAGAAGCCTCATTAGCAGGATTCTAATTTATTACAGAACTAGAGGCCTGGTGCACAAAATTCGTTTAGGGGTGCGGTCCCTAGGCCTGGCCGGTGATGGAAGTACGAGTGTCTGGCAGGTCTCAGCTGACCTCTGGGCCCTGGGCAGCACCTGGGCTCCCAGGCCCCCATTTGCCCCCCTCCGCCTGAGTCACGACGCCCAAGATGCAGTGAGCATGGCTGGACACCGCGGGCCGAGTGTCCACCACCCCGCAGCATGGGCCTCTGGGCTGCCCAGCAGTGCTGCACGGAAGCTGGGTGGGCAGCACACTCTCTCCCAGCTGGCCTCGCAGACCGGCTCCTGTGTGAATCTACAGGGAGCTCGACCAGCCCCTGCAGTCTCTTTGGCTGCAGCCTGGCTCACCCAGAAGAGGCCGCATAGGTTTGGGGCAGGCTCCTGTAGGGGACCCAGCACCTGAGCATGGGGGCTACCCTGGAGCACGAGCCCTGGCATCCCAGGGGAGTGTAGCAGGGGGAGTGAGAGCCAGCTCAGCAGACACCCTGAATTCTCACCACACCTCTGTCCCCAACGCCGCCGCCCCCAGGTAGCCAATGAGAGGTCGCATCCCCCCACACAGGCACCGCTGGAGGTTGGTCGCCACCTCCTGGTGGTCAGCGCACATGATAGCAAGTGGAAGAACTCCTGGTCTCCTGGTAGAACACCTGGTCGAACGACCACCTGAGGGGACAATTTGCATATTAGGCTTTTATTACATACTAGTAGCTCGGTGCATGAAATTCGTGCACTGGGGTGGGGGGGAAGGGGCCCCTCAGTCTGGCCTTTACCCTCTCCAATCTGAGACCCCTCAGGGAATGTCCAACTACCTGTTTGTGCCCACACTTTTAACAGATAACAGCTCCATTGTTGTTTCTTTCTTATGCTTAAAACCATTGGAATTAGTAGGTATTCAAAGTGTGTATACATTTTGGGGGGACACCCTGTATATCTCTAGTCAGCGGTGAAAGAAACCAACAGCAGATTTGGAAACCCCAGACAGGGAACCTTGCTCACTCCCCACATGTCTCCCCACTTCACTTTCTACCTTCATGGGCAGCAGGAGAATCAACGTTTTCTCTCATTAATTCGGAAAAGCACGTCCTGTCACCCGCTGCCCAGCAGGAGTGAGCTAGGCCCCAAGCAAGCGAGGCTCAGTCAGGGCAGCCTTCGCTCATGGGTGCTGGCACCCAAAGTGCACATTCCTCCTCTACAGTCGCCCTGACTATCCCACTGTTTCACTGAGAGGACGGAATTCCTCTTCGCCTCTGGGTTCTTGGTCTTGAACGCTGACCGAAGGCACCTCAGCGAGGGCCGTCCGTGCCCACCAGGTGTGTCTATCTGCACCTGCTCCCGCCTCAGCACCTGCATTAACCCCCCAGAGGTGATCTCGTAGCTGCACTGGCCTCCGTGGGAACAGGGCATCACCACTCCGCCCTCTCACTGTCATCTCACAGGCGCCCACCCTCAGCACCCAGAACACCCAGACACTCTCCAAAGGACGTGAGCGCATCAGAGGGGATGTGTGCACATCCTGTGGGGGTGTTAGGCATGCTGGGTTGATGGAAGTGCGGTGGAGAGGCGGGGGGAACTTGTGCACGCCTTGGTTTGCAACTGTTGCAGATGCGGGAGGGTGACAGTGTGCTGGGGGATGTTCGCATGCCAGGGGGGATGTGCACACAGGAAGCCTCTGGCTTTGCAGATCTGCAAACCCCCGTGGTGCGGCCAGGAGGACGTCAGTCTGGCCCGCCACGGTGGCTGTCCCTGCGATCCTGCACCTTCTGGGCCAGGAGGCGGAACTTGCGCAGCCACTCCTGGGTGCTGAGTGGCCTGCAGGCACTACTTCAGCTCAGCCTGCAGGCTCC